>NC_069502.1:854802230-855081870 GCF_027579735.1 Bombina bombina
GCCACAATATACACGTTGATCTCAATAAGTATATATAGTAATCTCACGCTATTTGCCACCCGCCACCTTTTACTGATTACAATATCAGGTTTTGCATCAATACATTCAATATACAACTAAGGATACGAATATGGTCAGTGCTCCTTAAAATACCATTATGAATTGATAATGATTCATGCTTTTCTTATATAAGAAATTAAATTGGGATATATCGCAAAAGCCAAAATAACTTATCTAAGTATCTTTGTTTTTAAAAAAAACATTTTCTCAAATATTCTAGGTCAACCAGCAATAGACTAATGATAAGGTACATTATGCTATCAGTCAGAAAAACTCATACCTGATAAACTTCAAAATCTAGTGAACACAGCACTAGAGGAGAATATTCCCCAATTTGCATGATAAACTCGTGACAAGTTGTTTGATTTCATTACCACCCAACATTATATATGCAAACATTATGTTAGGTTCAATAAATTATCTGTAGTTAGTAGACAAGCCACCGTAGTTTATTAATGTCGATTTAAACACTTCTAGACATATCAGCAAAGGAATCCTGATAAGGTATACTACATTACAGTTTGAAAAAACTTTATCCCAAATTTTTTTTTTTACATCTGATAAATGTCATATTATAGTGAACATAAAAGAATAACATGTTTTTTCCAGCTTGTGCAAAAAACATTTGAAGTCACTCGATCTCACTATCATTTAAATATTATATGCTCAATTTCAAAACCTACATTAACGAGACAAAAAAAAGAACTCTATTACATACCCTACATCACTTCCGTTTTTTAGCCACGCCCCCAAACACACTTTTTGGCGTAAAACTTTTCACTACAAAAGGGACACTTTTGACAACCAGCTGGCAGTCTTGAGAAAGGCCTAGAGGAGGCCGAAACGCGTTGACCACAGCTGGTAAGCACTATTCTGATTTTATATAAGTTTTTAGTAACATCTACACTATTGTTGTTTTTATTTTTACATTTTTTTGGATTGGAGTTTCTCCCAACCACCAAAGGTTCTCACCATCAGGAACCGGAACACTGGCCCACTAATTGGGTTTGACCTAAAAGACCGTTGACTTTATTCTCACCATCAGGAACCTCAGACGGACTCTCACCACTAGGAAAATAAGGTTTCCTTTTCCACACATTATTAACTTTTGACTTTTATTTGGATCTTCACATTTAGCCTTTTTTAGGGTTCTTGTTTGTTGGATTATAATCACTGACTTTGTTCTCTTTGTTCCTTTTTTTTTTTAATCACTGACTTTGTTTCCTTTTTTGAGCAGCATTTTTTCATTTGTAATTTTTCACATAATTTTTTTTACTTTTGAATAAGCAAGTTGACACTGTCTGTTTTCTTTATATTTGCAATCACTAAGGATAATTTTTCACTCCCTTTTTTATACACATTATCACCACCAACAATGGTACACAATATCTCTTACGGTATCCTCCTCCTATTTGATATCAGCAATCCATACATTTGATTTACTGTATTTTTTAATCCACACATTGGATTGATTTCTTTCAGACATTGTTTGGAATTTTAACTTTCTCATATTTTTATTGGGGCTACTATTATTATTGCCTCTGCATCATTTTATTATTCGCTGTTTTTATATAGATATATTCAATATTCAATTTGTACAAGAGTGGATCCACATCTTATTGTTTTTATTGTCATTTATTACCACTGTACCCACCGTGGCATGTTTTATTACAGTGGTTATTACATCAGTGGTTACAGATATATTCCTATAGATTCATTCATTTTTGTAACTGCAAAAACAAAGACTTTCTTTAAAGCACCATTGAACGCAATCAAATGCATAATCAAAGAGACAATGCAGTAACACTTACTTTAAATGTCAAATGAGCAGTAGACTTTTTCTGACAAATGTTTTCTTTAATTTATTTGCCCCTGTATCATGTGACAGCCATCAGCTGAACACAGACATAACATAATTTATATAAGAACTTACCTGATAAATTCATTTCTTTCATATTAGCAAGAGTCCATGAGCTAGTGACGTATGGGATATACATTCCTACCAGGAGGGGCAAAGTTTCCCAAACCTTAAAATGCCTATAAATACACCCCTCACCACACCCACAATTCAGTTTAACGAATAGCCAAAAAGTGGGGTGATAAGAAAGGAGCGAAAGCATCAAAAAATAAGGAATTGGAATAATTGTGCTTTATACAAAAAATCATAACCACCACAAAAAAAGGGTGGGCCTCATGGACTCTTGCTAATATGAAAGAAATTAATTTATCAGGTAAGTTCTTACATAAATTATGTTTTCTTTCATGTAATTAGCAAGAGTCCATGAGCTAGTGACGTATGGGATAATAAATACCCAAGATGTGGAACTTTCACGCAAGAGTCACTAGAGAGGGAGGGATAAAATAAAGACAGCCAATTCCGCTGATAAATTAATCCACTACCCAAATCAAAAAAGTTTCAATTTTTATAATGAAAAAAACTGAAATTATAAGCAGAAGAATCAAACTGAGACAGCTGCCTGAAGTACCATTCTACCAAAACTGCTTCTAAAGAAGAGAAAACATCAAAATGGTAGAACATAGTAAAAGTATGCAAAGAAGACCAAGTCATTGCTTTGCAAATCTGATCAACAGAAGCTTCATTCTTAAAAAGCCCAGGAAGTAGAAACTTACCTAGTAGAATGAGCCGTAATCCTCCGAGGCGGGAATCCACCCGACTCCAAATAAGCATGATGAATCAAAAGTTTAAGCAAAATGCCAAATAAATGGCAGAAGCTTTTGACCTTCCTAAAACCAGAAAAGATAAAAAATAGACTAGAAGTCTATCTGAAATCTAAATAGCTTCAACATAGATTTTCAAAAACTCTTACCATATCCAAAGAAAGTAAGAATCTCACCAAAGAAGTCTTAGGAAAACAATAATTCCTCCCTAATGTTTGTTAGAATTTACAACTTTAGGTAAGAATTGAAATGAGGACAGCAAAAACCACCTTATCCTGATGAAAAAAATCAGAAAAAAGAGATTCACAAGAAAGAACAGATAATTCAAAAACTGTTCTAGCTGAAGAGATGTCCAAAAAGAACAATACTTTCCATGAAAGTAATTAATGTCCAGAGCAAGCATATGCTCAAATAGAAGAGCCTGAAAAACCTTCAGAACCCAATTAAGACTCCAAGGAGGAGAAATTGGCTTGACAGGTTTGATACGAAAACAAAACCTGAACAAAATGATGAAAATCAGGAAGTAACACTGCCTTAACGTGATGAAAAATCAGAAAAGGATATTCACAAAAAAGAGCAGATAACTCAAAAACTCTTCTAGCAGAAGAAATAACCAAAAGGAACAATACTTTTCCAAGAAAGTAATTTAATGTTCAGAAAATGCATAGTTTCAAACGGAGGAGCCTGTAAAGCCCTCAGCACCAAATTGAGACTCCAAAGAGGAGAGATTGAATTAATGACAGGCTTGATACGGACCAAAGCCTGTACAAAACAATGAATATCAGGATGATTAGCAATCTTTCTGTGAAAAAAGAACAGAAAGAGTAGAGATTTGTCTTAACAAAGAACTGAAGACAAAACCTTATCCAAACCAACCTGAAAAAATAATAAAATTCTATGAATTTTAAAAGAATGCCAAGAAAAGTAGGTCTTCCAGACTCAATAATAAATCTTTCTAGAGACAGATTTACGAGCCTGAAACATAGTATTAATCAATGAGTCAGAAAAACCTCTATGACTAAAAACCAAGCGTTCAATCTCCATCTCTTCAAATTTAATGATTTGAGATCCTGATGGAAAAAATGGGCCTTGAGAAAGAAGGTCTGGTTTAAACGGAAGTGTCCAAGGTTGGCAACTGGCCATCCGAATGAGAACCGCATACCAAAACCTGAGAGGCCATGCTGGAGCCACCAGCATAACAAACAAATACTCCATAAGAATTTTGGAAATCACTTTGGAAGAAGAACTAGAGGCGGAAAGAAATAGGCAAAAAGATAATTCCAAAGAAATGTCAATGCGTACACTACTTCCGCCTGAAGATCCCCGGACCTGAATAGGCCCCTGGGAAGTTCTTTATTCAGATGAGATGCCAACAGATCTATTTCTAGAAATGCTCACATCTGAAAAATTGAAAAACATATCTGGGTAAGAGAGACCATTCTCCCGGAAGTAAAGCTTGATTAACAGAGATAATCCGCTTCCCAAATATCTATACCTGGGAAAAAAAACACAGAATTTAGATAGGAGCTGGATTTAGCCCAAGCTAATATCCGAGACACTTCTGTCACAGCCTAAGGACTGATAGTCCTACCCTGATGATTGACATACACCATAGTTGTGATATTGTCTGAAAAACAATAAACGTCTCTTCTTCAAAAAGAAACTAACTGAAAAACTCTGAGAAAGCACGGAGTTCTAGAATGTCAAATGGTAATCTCGCCTCCTGAGATTTCCAAACCCCTTGTGCTGACAGAGATCCTCAGACAGCCTCCCAACCAAAAAGACTCACATCTGTAGAGATCATGGTCCAGGTTGAAAGAAACGAAGAGACCTGTATAACTAAATGATGGTGATCTTAACCACCAAATCAAGAGAGATAAATATCAGGATTCGAAGATTTAAAATATGAAATCCTAGAATCCCTGCACCATAATTCAGCATAAAAAACTGGAAAGGTTCTTTCTATTGAAAATGAGCAAAGGGAATTGAATCCAATGCTGTGGCCATAAGACCTAAAACTTCTATGCATATATAGCAACTGAAGGAAATAATAGAGAATAAAGGTACCGACAGACGGAACACAATAAAATTGTCCCTTGTCTGATAGAGACAAAGACAGTGACACAAACTATCTGGAAACCTAAAAAAGGTGACCCTTGTGAGAGGAATCAAGAGCTTTTGAAAAAAAGATCCTCTAACTATGTCCTGAAGAACAAAGTGAATCATATGAGATTCCGCATCCTCAGAAAATAATCTGAATGAAAACAGAAAAATGAAAATATGCATTTATTGTATCTAATGAAAACAAATAATGCTATCACTGACCAAAAAAAAAAAAAAAAGGCAGAATAGTTTGAATAAAACTCCAAAACCCAGTTCCTAAAAATGGAACTGGAAGAAATACCCCAGAAGATTCCAGGTCTGAGCAGCGCTTGAACCCCACAGGTGATCAGCCATGCTTCAACAGTACCCAAAATATATAGGACCGAAACACACTTAAAGTGTTAGCCTTACTGGAATAAAATCAAAGAAATTTGGACCGAATAGAACCAAATAAATTTCAAAAAAGTCTTAACCTGCCCCTTGCCAGCCAAGCTGGAATACGGCACGTACATCGCAATTTTAGGGAGCTGATTTCAAACTGAAAAATTTCCAATTAAAAACATGTTACTTGGGAAAGAATTCAGGAATTCGTTCCTTAATAAGAACAACCAAACTAGAATAAGCTTAAAGTTTTAGTCTTAGAACTCAATCTTGAAGCCCAGAGTAACAGTTAAGAATTGAATCCAATTATAAAACAAATAATTGATTATCTTAGAACAAAAGAAATATGGATTTTTAGAAATCACAAAATTCTTCTAGCTAAAACAGCTAAAGACATAGATTAAACCTCATTTGCGAAAATATTCAATAAAATGAAGACACAAATTAAATTATTAGCATGATAGTCCAGTTAAAGGACCAGTCAATACAGTGGACTTGCATACAGCAACAAGACAAATGCAACAGCACCTAGTCTAGTAAATGTTGTCCCTTTAACAATGCTAAAATAAATCATAATCTGATACTTAATCTTAAAGTAAACAGAAAAAATGAAGCAATTGCAACATCCAAATAAATCACAGGTCCAAGAAAAGTACCTGAAACTAAATAATTTTCCATAAATAAGATACAACCATCTAAAGGAAAATAAATACTATTTTGCTATAGAAACAATAGCATAATTAGTAGGAGTAGAGATAGCCCCAATAAATTGGAGAACCCTCCAAATTGAATTTAACTGCCGGCAAAGAATATAGTTTAAAACCTTTGAAGAAGGAATAAAAGAAAATTCTCAGCCTATTCCATTCCCTAGTATGAGGAATTGGAAAAAAAACCTCTGAAAACACAGAAGAATAAATAAGCAGAAATAGTGTTAGCTAGTCTTGAAAAAGAACTAGTTACCTTAATATCCAAAATAATCAACACCTTTTCAACAAAGAACAAATGTACTTTAATAAAAAAAAAGAAAAAAAGTAGATTTGTTAGTGTCAATATCTGATGAAGAAAATTCTGAATGAGAAAAAACATCATCAGAGAAGGATAAATCAGTATGTTGTTGGTCATTTGAAACTTCAATAAAAAAAGAAGTTTGAAAAAGACCTAAAAATTTTATTAGAAGGCACGATGTCAGACAAAGCCTTTAAAATAGAATCAGAAAAATATTTCTTATAAATCTTCTAAATATTTCTTGTACATAAGATGTAAAAAGAATGGCAATATATAAAGCATAAATACTAAAGGATTCTGCATGTAAAAGTTTATCATGATAACTTATTACAAACCATAGCTAAAGATAAACATTCATAACATTTAAAATAAATGAACTTAGCTTTGGTAGGACTGAACTCAGTCAACAGGAATCCTCTTAGATTTTTTTGAAACAGGAACAGTGAAATCTTGCAATATGTAATAGAAAAAAACAATATTTAAAGCAAAATTATCAAATTCCTTAAATGACAGTTTCAGGAATGGGAAAAGAATGCAAAATAATAAGCTTCTAGAAACCAGAAGCAATAAAAAAGTGAGGTTTAAATAATGTGAGGAAAAAAGTGAAACAAACAATACGCCCACATTTTTTGGCGCCAAATATGACGCCCACATTATTGGCGCTAAATACAATGCCCATATATTTGGCGCCAAGTATGACGCCACATCCTCTGACGCCAGAACCGACGCCGACATTTTTTGGCGCAAAAAGATGTCTGAATACACATGCGTCAAAAATGACGTATTAACAGAATACAACTTCCGGCGTCAACTACGGCGCCGGAAATGACGAAATTTTTACGCCAAAAAAGTCCGCGCCAAGAATGACGCAATAAAAAGAAACATTTTCTGCCCCCGCGAACCTAACAGCACACAGGGAAAAATGATCAATTGAAAATTTTCAAGGTAAAGAAAAATAAATTGAATTAAAATGCATTATCCCAAATAATGAAACTGACAGTCTGAATTTTAAAGGAATACTGATTATCCTGAATCAAGGCAAATATAAGTTTAAAGACATATATTTAGAACTTTACATAGAAAGTGCCCAACCATAGCTTAGAGTGTCATAATAAAATAAGACTTACTTACCCTAAGACACTCATCTACATATAGTAGATAGCCAAACCAGTACTGAAACGAGAATCAGTAGAGGTAATGGTATATAAGAGTATATCGTCGATCTGAAAAGGGAGGTAAGAGATGAATCTCTACGACCGATAACAGAGAACCTATGAAATAGATCCCGTAGAAGGAGACCATTGAATTCAAATAGGCAATACTCTGTTCACATCCCTCTGACATTCACTGCACTCTGAGAGGAAAACCGGGCTCCAGCCTGCTGCGAAGCGCATATCAACGTAGAATCTAGCACAAACTTACTTCACCACCTCCATGGGAGGCAAAGTTTGTAAAACTGAATTGTGGGTGTGGTGAGGGGTGTATTTATAAGCATTTTAAGGTTTGGGAAACTTTGCCCCTCCTGGTAGGAATGTATATCCCATACGTCACTAGCTCATGGACTCTTGCTAATTACATGAAAGAAATAGATATTTATACTGTGAACCAGTAGCGGACCTACTCAACAGAAGACCCTAGTGCAAAAATGTTTTGGGCCCCCCACAAAGGTAACTCAGTAGTAAGCAATAGTAATAATTTACTGTACATGGCGTTCTATATAATGATTTTGAGGATAGACAGAGAAGATAGACCTGCTATCTGCGCTAATAAAAGGCTCCCCAGCATTAGGATTGTACACATTCTGCACACATCTATGTATAGACTGGTTGCTATGGGCACCCCAACTCTTGGGCCCTGGTGCCACTGCACCTTCTGCACCAATGTTAGTTCCACCTCTGCTGTGAACGCTTGCACATGCTCAGTAGGAACTGATGCATCAAGAAAGAGAGGCAATAAGGTAATAAATTGTGTGTACTTAGGACCCAGATTTTTGTATAGTTTCTACCCTGGAATAGCATATAGCCCCAGGGAAAGCTACTAATTGTTTATTGCATTGTGTTTCTGTGTGTGCCTTTGGGGTCCATGGGGTGGAGTATTCGGAAGAGCACAGTCAGCCTATTCTCCATCCCACTAACAGGTAGACTGCGACAACCTAGTTTAGGTTTTCTACTAGGTAGAATGAGTTTAATTAAAGGAACATAAAACTCCTGCTCCTGAGCCTTCCTATGTATGCTCTCCAACAAAGGATATAAAAAAAATTAGATAATAGACGTAAATTTGAAAGTTGTTTAAAATTGTGTATTCTATCTAAACCTAAAGAAAATGTTTGGATTTCATGTCCCTTTAAGATTATTAGGTTCACCAGATACTTATTTGCCTCCTTTTTAAGACTGGGGAAAAAAAACTTAGTTATGGAGAGACAAGGAGGTGGCAGAAGCTGTACGTCTGCAGCTGGGAACTGGTAACATTTTTAAAAGCACAATTGTTATTTGCAAGTGAACAGACAAGCTGCACCACAAAAACCAGGGTTTCCATGTTCTAATCTCATCTATTGAAGATAATTATGGACAGATAGTGTAATGCAATCTAAGTCAGTGTACAGTGTTAAAGTAACTATTTTTAACAGAGTTCAAAGTCTATATTCAACACAGCTATTGTTTGCACACTGAGATAAGGGGTTTACGCTCATTGGGCTAGCCACGGGAATTACAAGTTGAAAGTAAAAGCAATAGCTTGAGCGCAATCGCAATTTATACTAGAATGATTACCAAGACTTCAGAGGTCTGGTTAACTGTTTCGCAAAACATAAAAGTTGCACAAAACGCATAAAAAATACATTACAAAATATAACACCATCTAATAAAAATTATTTTAAAAAAAAAATATTGCACCAAAAAAGTTATAAGGGCATAAAAATATGAGGTCTTGGGTATTAAATAAAACAGGCAAAGGGCTTTAACATAGAGATACATACATATACATGTCTAAATATGTATATATATATATATATATATATATATATATATATATATGTATCAAAATAACAAGAGTATTGCATTGAGCAATGATATTTTTTTTATTGGACTAACTATACATTTATAAGTTGACAAGCTTTCGGAAGAGTTCCTTCCTTTATCAAGTCTGGAGTATTGCTCCAGACTTGATAAAGGAAGGAACTCTTCCAAAAGCTTGTCAACTTATAAGTGTATAGTTAGCCCAATAAAAAAGTATCATTGCTCAATGCAATACTCTTGTTATTTTGATATCTAAATCTCTGGACTAACACGGCTACTCCTATCAACGTGTATATATGTATATATATATATATGTGTGTGTGTATATATATATATATATATATTTACATATATACACATAAATACATATGCACACATATATAGACTTATATATAAGTGCATTGGAGCCCTTTGTAGTTAATTAGATGAAAACATGCAAAAGCATATTTATGCAATATTCATATTTAATAGTGTTATACTGTGTATTTACTGTAAATATTTAACATTCCAATGTTCTCCACATAGCAGAATATGTTTAAAGTATTTCTAAATAGATATTCCAATATATACCTGTATATGTCTATATATATATATATATATATATATATATATATATTGGAATAGCTATACATTGTACCAAAATATCATCAGATATATATATATAGAAATATTTATGAATAAATGGAACATATTCTTATATGTGAAGAACATTAGAATGTGAAATATTCATATTGTCATGTCGAGTTAGCACAAATGAGAATATGCAATTGTGTTTGCACAAGAGTGTTTCCCCCCCACTTTTTCTCCATTGTTTTCTAGGGGGTAATAGGTGTACGCGTACGTGGTATTCTAACTTTAGCTTTTTGCGCTTGTCGGGTTAGCACGAAAACCAAAACAGTTTACTTTCAACTCGTAATATGAGCGCAACCCAACAAGCGCAAAAAGCTTACTTCTAGTACAATTAATGCTCAAGCGAGAGCCTTAATCTGGCCCTGTATCTGTCCCTAATTATTTTCAGCAGAACAGAAAACAAAGGCATAGGTTTCTACATGGCTATTACTTTCCAGAAACTCAAGGGAATTAGAAAATGAACAATTTCAGAGTTATATTACAGGGAAGGGGGCAAAATAAATAATGGAAGCCTATTGAAAAGTAGTTTTAATACACATAATTAAATATCTTATATTACATTCAAAAACTGTTTAATGTACCTTTCACACCCTGTGCTGAGCAGTTTCAGAGCTTTTAGATGCTGCTCACATTTAAGTAGTGCTCAAAGTAATTTTTTCAGTGAGAAACCAATCTAAACTATACATTGTTTTTTTCAGCAGACCCTGCAGATTCACACTGTACCTTTATTTTATTTAAATATCATGATGTGTGAGAAATCTTAAACAGGTGTGAAAAAATTATATTTTTATTACAATTTTAATAAACACAGTTGTAAACAATACAATGTGACTGTATTAGGTAACCATTGTAAAATAAGAAGAAAAGGAGAATAATTTAGAGTTTGCCAATAAAAATTAGTATTTGAAAATCAAAATATATATTTTTTTAATTTTTGTTATATTTCAGCACAATGCATTTTATTTAGCCGATGCTAACGTATACACCTGGTCAATTTAAATTCCAGCTAGGGAAATATTGTCACCTCAGTGATCAGCTTACTATAATGTCCTCAAACAGTACCTACATTTCAAAGTTGGATTTATCAACATATAAATAAGGGCCTTTTGATATTTTTTTTTATCTAACTTTGATCTACACATATGGCCCCCCTTATATGAACCTTTACTGAAATAAAACACATTTTTTTGTGTGCCATATGATCACTTGGCTATGGAAACCTAATCCCCAGAGCCATCTTATAAGCGCTTGAGGTACAGAAGGGCCTCAAACTGTCCCAAAAGTGGGTACCACAGAGGACGACATGTAGTTATAAGTACTATAGACATTGTGCAGGTGACAACTGTGTCATACTCAAGTGCTGATTTCACATATTTCCTTTAATATGAATTTTCAGATGAGTAATAAGATATAATTTCCGAGTAAAACATTTCCCACAGTCAGAACATGAAAATTCTTTCTCTCCTGTATGAAGTTTTTGATGTCTATTAAGATGTGATTTCAGAGTAAAACATTTCCCACAGTGTGAACATGAAAATGCTTTCTCCCCTGTATGAAGTTTTTGATGTCTATTAAGATGTGATTTCTGAGTAAAACATTTCCCGCAGTCAGAACATGAAAATGCTTTCTCCCCTGTATGAATTTTCTGATGCCGAATAAGATGGGATTTCTCAGTAAAACATTTCTCACAGTCAAAACATGAAAATGCTTTCTTCCCTGTATGAATTATCTGATGCTTAATGAGATATGATTTTAGAGTAAAACATTTGCCACACTCAGAACATGAAAATGCTTTCTCTCCTGTATGAAGTTTCTGATGCCTAATAAGTTCTGATTTCTGAGTAAAACATTTCCCACAGTCAGAACATGAAAATGCTTTCTCCCGTGTATGAATTTTCTGATGCCTAATAAGATGGGATTTCTCAGTAAAACATTTCTCACAGTCAGAACATGAAAATGCTTTCTTCCCTGTATGAATTATCTGATGCTTAATGAGATATGATTTTAGAGTAAAACATTTGCCACACTCAGAACATGAAAATGCTTTCTCTCCTGTATGAATTTTCTGATGCTTTATGAGATTTGATTTCACATTAAAACATTTGCCACAGTCAGAACATGAAAATGCTTTCTCTTCTATATGAATTTTCTGATCATCTATAAGATTTGATTTCCGAATAAAACATTTGCCGCAGTCAGAACATGAAAAAGCTTTCTCTCCTATATGAATTTTCTGATGATTAATAAGATTTGATTTCCGAGTAAAAAATTTCCCACAGTCAGAACATGAAAATGCTTTCTCCCCTGTATGAATTTTCTGATGCGTAATAAAATGTGATTTCAGAGTAAAACATTTCCCACAGTGAGAACATGAAAATACTTTCTTTTCTGTATGAATTTTCACACGATTACCAAGAGCTGATTTCAAGGTAAAAGATTTTCCAGATTCAGAACATAAGTTTCCCATGTGGCTTCTCTTATTTTGAAGAAGATTAAAAGAAGTATCAGCACTCTGGTCATAATTAGGATTACTGCAGTTTGTAAATATACCTGTTGATAAAAAATACAATAAGAGTAACGTTATTTATTAATTACATGTTTTTATCCTGAGAGCATTTTAAGTGTTCTGAGTGTCCTCTACAAGGGGAGGCACCCAGCTATGACTCCTACACCTTTCACCAGCCTCCGTGCTAAGGATTAGGGGTAGTTTACCGGACATTAGGTAATATTTTTATATACTCTCCAGCATCCAATATTTGTAAATTATTGAAATAAATAGAAATGAATGCAGTTATAATGTATACCTATTTTTTTTTAAATATATTTAGACCTTTTAAAATAGTTTTCAAGGCAATTTTAGTAATTTAATTATTTGAGTTTTAAAACTACTCTTTATAACTATTACTTGTATGCACAAAGTATTCAGTTTTATTCATGTTTCATTTATACCACATGTTTTTATTTGTAATGAAGATTTCCTTCACATCCTTCACATCAGATTATCATTTCATATAAAAAGTAATGTATAATGTTTAAAAAATCTATGTAGAGAACATTAGCAAATAGATATTTCTGGAATTAATTCAGTTTTTAATGTAATTAAAATATTTAGTCACACAACTGTGCTTTATAACTATTACATGTGTGCACAAATGGTGCTTTTATTTGCCCTCATAATGCCTCTTTATTTACTTTGTAAAGCTTGTTTCTCCTGCGCTACATGCTGTAATGTTGGAACTCTAGGCACTATATGCATTCTTAGTGTAGTTAAATGTAAATTTTCTAAACTAATGATTAATAATTCTTAAAGTACCTTAAAACTACTTAATTTCAAACCTTTAAAGTTTTTAATATTAAATAATAATAGAATTGACACAGTCTACTTGATTTTTTTTATTGTTTAAAAAGATAAATAATGCCTTTACTACCCATTACACAGCTTCACATAACTAACATTGTTATATTACTATTCTTTATAACCTCTAAATTTGCCTGTTTTTAAGTGCCTACAGGCGGCCTCTTATCTCAGGGATTTTTATTATTTTGTTTACAGCCAGACAGAGCTAGTTCATGTGTGGCATATATATAACATTGTGCTCGCTCCAGTGGAGAACAATAATGGTTACGCAGGAACCAGCACTAATTGGTTAAAATGCACTGAGATAAGAAGCAGTCTCAGTACAGCTAAGCAGAGGTTTAGATACAGGTAATCAGAGGTAAAAAGTGTATTAATAGATCAGTGTTGGTTATGCAAAAAACTTGAGAATGGGTAATAAAGGGATTATCTATCTTTTTAAACAATAACACTTTTCAAGTAGACTGTCCCTTTGAAGGTACAGTAACCTCTTTTCTCCTTATTAGATTACATATAAATGGCTGTTCTTTTCTGCATTACAAATCAGTGCAAGACTGACTAAAAGGAATACACATAATAGCACACTATGTATTTTCTTAATATGTTTCAAGTGTGTATTCTCCTGTGATTAAAAACAATGACTTTCTTAACAAAAATAAAAAACTACTAAAAATGGGTGTATGATTAACCCCTTAAAGTCCTGAAACTTCATGTATAAATAATAAAAAGAACACATAGGGAGCTTTTGAAATCACTCATGCATAAAACACCTTTTTATAAAATACATTTATGAAAATCACTTGAGTATATGTACATCATATAAATCCATACAAAAGTTAAAGAATTTAGTATAGCAAAATGTCACAGAAATGACGCTAGCCAAGAGGAGCTGTCCTGGAAGTAACTTAGATAAGGCTCTTTACAATCAAGTCCAAAATATTTGTATATGATGCTGTGCTCGCACAGGGTTTGAACAATATAAAAGAAACTACTTCCAATCACAGTGTCTGCCATCTCCTTGCCCTTAAAAATTAGGTGATTATTGGATGATGTTGGGACATAAATCCATACCTTTGGGCTACACGCTGTGGAATTCCATCGGTTTAAGGCTTCAATTCTAAGCCGGGGGCAGGGGCATGGTATCGAGGTGGTCAGTAGACGGAGCACTCCGCTAATCCTAGCTGCAAAGATGTTGGATATACCAGCACAACTACCCCAGCAAGTAAGGACCTCAGCTAGAGTAGGTGGTAGATTTATTATCACAGATGATCAGGTGGCACTATAAACAAGTGCTGTCAAATATATATACAAGCTGGAGTCCTTCACTGGAGAATAGCAAAACAAAATAAGCCAACAATCATTTCACCTTGTGCTGAGGCTTCGTCAGGGCCCATTTAATGCAAATAATCCTTTGGATTTTTATAGAGAACCTTGAGCGTCTCCCTCCCTGAAACAATGCAGGTGAATTTTGGTTCCTACACTTATCCAGTTATTGATTCATACTGATTATGTTACTTTCTGCAACTAATGCAAAATGTATACAAATACAATACAAAATAACAAAATGAACCATGGCTTTTACAACAATGGTTTTAAAAGCTTCACTAGGATCCCATTTGCATGGCTTTGCCATTGTTTTTTTTTTATAGGTAATTAGAAAGGAATGCTCACCAGGCAATGCAGGGTACAGTAACAAGGAGGCAGACATGTTTCTGGGTATCAAAAGGGTTAAGCAGTAGAATAATCAGGGAGCGAGGCGGCGGCATGACATAGCCTCCCCCAAAGAGTACCTTCGGGACCCTAGGCTGGCTTAGAGTGGTGACCAGCATGGAAGCTGGAGACAAGGGAAGGAGCATGCACATCACAGGTAGGAACCCAGGAACAATTCACAGTTCAATGTTGACCAGCAAAAGCCTTGTACCTGGAGACAGCCATGCATAACTGAGAGCGTATTTCATGCCAATGAGCAGTAAGGTCAGAAAACCAATGTTCAGCAGCGGGGACCCTCACAGAAGGAGCAGAAAGAGGAAAGACACAAGGCTGGTAACCGGCAGCTGCTTGAAAATGAGAACATCGAAGAGAAGAATGCCAGTGGCTGTTCTTAGCAAGTTCTGCTAAGGGTAGCAATTCAGACCAGTTGGAATGCTGTAAATTTACATAAGCTCTGAGATAAGCCTCTAGGTCTTGGTTTGTTCTTTCCGTCTGCCTATTTGTTTGAGGGTGATAACCAGAGGACAAGGAGACAGTAGTACCAAGCAGTTTGCATAGACCTCTCCATAAGGCAGAAACAAATTGAGGACCTCTGTCAGAGACAATATTCACAGGAATGACATGTAGTCGAATCACATGGGAGAGTAACAGATCTGCCAATTCTTGGGCAGTAGGCAACTTGGCTAAAGGTACAAAATGGCAAGCTTAGAAAACTGATACACTACAAGCCAAATTACTGTATTGTTGTTGGAAGGAGGTAGATTCACAACAAAATACATGGCAATGTGTGTCCAATGCTGCTTTGGTATGTACAGGGGTTGAAGCCGACCATGAGGTAAGGATCGAGGTGTCTTGTTGATGACACATGTCTGACAGTCTTTGAAATACTCTTGAATATCGGACTACATGGTAGGCCATAAAGACAAGAAGAATGGTTCTAGCTCACCATAAGTCCCCAAACAAAATATTCTTAAGTCAGGATGCTTCAAAATCAAGTCAGATTTGTAGGTGCAGTATAAAAACAACAAACAACGGAAGAAAAGTAATTAAAGAAAAAAAAGTTGACTCTAGGCCGCAACAGCAGACACATTTCATGTGGGGCTACTGCACTTGTTCACTGCTTTACAAGCTAATCTGCCTCCAATCTATTTAAAGACACATCTTTAATTAAAGAAAATAAAACTTAAAGGGACAGTCTACATAAAAATGTTTATTGTTTTAAAAAATAGATAATCCCTTTATTACCCATTCCCTAAATTTGCATAACCAACACAGTTATATTAATACACTTTTTACCTCTTTGATTACCGTGTATCTAAGCCTCTGCAAACTGCCCTCTTATTTCAGTTCTTTTGACAGACTTGCATTTTAGCCAATCAGTGCTGACTCCTAGGTAACTCCAAGTGCGTGAGCACAGTGTTATCTATATGATACACATAAACTAACACCCTCTAGTGGTGAAAAACTGTCAAAATGCATTCATATAAGAGGCAGTCTTCAAGGTCTAAGAAATTAGCATATGAACCTCCTAGGTTTAGCTTTCAACTAAGAATACCAAAAGAACAAAGCAAAATTGGTGATTAAAGTAAATGGAAAAGTTTTTTAAAATTACATGCCCCATCTGAATCAAGAAAGTTTATTTTGGACTAGACTATCCCTTTAACCCTTTTCTAACTGAAGAACATTTTTACAGATTATACAAATAATACCATTAGATTTGTTAAATGTTGTATTATATTTACTAGTTTAACCTTAATGGGTATTTATTCAGATTTTATTATTTGAACTATATTAATTAGTTTTTAAATGTTTGAAGCTCTCAAGTTTTATATATTAAGAGAGAAGTTTAAAGGTTCGCACCAAACCAGGTTGACCGGACAATTTGCTGTCATGAGCCCAGGACAGCACAGGAGTACAGAGACTTGTGGGCACAAAGAGGATATCAGAAGCAGTAGGAGCCTGGGGACGTTTTCTATTTTGTGCCTGCTGCAGTCTTTTGAGAAGATGTGCTGAGTTGACTAATCACACAGGAGGGAGGAATGATATGCTCAACAGGGGTTTCAGATGAATCAGTGGGGAAACTGGTGGTACAAGGCGTCTGCCTTCTTATTTTTGGTTTTAGGAAGATAGGAGACCACAAAGTTAAAACGAGAGAAGAATAAGGCTCATATGGCCTGTCTTGGATTGAGACGGAGAGCAGTTTCCAAATACGTCAGGTTCTTATGATCAGTAAGGATTTATATGGGGTTAGCAGTACCCTCTAGCCAATGTCGCAATTCAGTAAGTGCCATCTTAATGGCTAAAAGTTTACTATTTCCCACATCGTAATTCCTCTCTGCAGGGGAGAATCATTTGGAAAAGAAGGCTACTGGGTGCATTTTGCACATGGAAGGGTCCCTTTGTGTCAAGACCGCACCAGCTCCTATCTCAGAGACATCAACCTAATAGAGAATAAAGCCAATATGGGTGATGTATATACACAGTATGGCTGATGTATGCACAATATGGATGTATTTAGAACAACTTTCTAGTAACTTCTGGAATCACAGCTTCACATATAATCCCCCTCCTCCCTATGGGATGTGTCTTAGTACCAGGTTGTGTGCAGCTCTTGTCACATCTTCCCTGTTTTAATGTCTCTAAACCTCTACGACTTAAGACTAAACGTTCAATTTCCATATCATTAAGTTCAGAGATTTGATATCTGGATGGAAGAATGGACCTTGAGATAGAAGGTCTGGCCTTAGAGGAAGAGGTCAAGGCGGGCAACTGGACATTTTTACAAGGTCTACATACCAAATCCTGTGAGGCCATGCTGGGGCTATCAGAAACAGATAAGATTGTTCCATAATGATCTTTCAGATCACTCTTGGAAGTAGAACCAGAGGGGAAAAATGTAAGCAGGCTGATAAGACCAAGGTACTGCTAGAGAATCTAAAATTTCCGCCTGAGGATCCCTGGACCTTGAGAGATACCTGGGAAGTTTCTTGTTCAAATGAAAGGCCATCAGATCTATTTCTGGAAGGCCCCACATCTGTACAAGTTCATAGAACACATCTGGATGGAGAGACCACTACCCCGGATGTAGAGATTGACGGCTGAGATAATCCACTTACCAGTTGTCTATACCTGGGATATGAATCGCAGTGATTAAACAAGAATTGGATTCCGCCCAAAAAAAGTATTCCAGATACTTCTTTCATTGCTAGGAGACTGTGAGTCCCCTTTGATGATTGACATACGCCACTGTTGTGATATTGTCTGCCTGAAAACCAATGTAAGGTTGTCTCTTTAATAGAGGCCAAGCCTTAAGAGCTCTGAATAGAGCACGGAGTTCCAGGATATTGATTAGTAACCTTGTATCTTGAGGATTCCAAACTCCTTGTGCTGTCAGAGACCCCCAGACACCTCCCCAACCTGTAAGACTTGCATCTGTTGTGATTACAGACCAGGTAGGATGAACAAATGAGGCCCCTTGAAAAATAAAGTGGTGGTTTAACCACCAAGTCAGAGAAAGTTGTGCATTGTGATTTAAGAATATCAGTTGGGATATCTGAGTGTAATCCTTGCACCATTAGTGTAACTTTTAAAGTTATAATTTAAAGTTATAGAGGTCTCATATGAAAACAAACAAAGGGGATCGCGTCCAATGATGCAATCATGAGACCTAACACTTCCATACACATGGCGACTGAAGGGGATGATAGGGACTGAAGGTTTAGACAAGCTGAAACCAATTTCAATTGTCTCTTTTCTGTTAGGGATAGAGTCATGGTCACTGAATCTATCTGGAAACCTAAAAAGGTGACCTTTGTCTGAGGAATCAAGAAACTCCTTGGTAAATTGATCCTCCAACCAAGTCTTCAAAGAAACAATAGTTGTGTCGTGTGAGAGTCTGCTAAATGAAAAGATTGAGTTAGTACCAAGATATCGTCCAAATAAGGAAACATTGCAATACCCTGCTCTCTAAATACAGATAGAAGGGCACCTAGAACCTTTAAGAATATTCTCGGAGCTGTTGCTAGGCCAAATGGAAGAGCGATAAATTGGTAATGTTTGTCTAGAAAAGTGAATCTCAGAAATTGATAGTGATTTTAAAGGGACAGTCTACCAGAGAATTGTTATTGTTTTAAAAGATAGATAATCCCTTTATTACCCATTCCCCAGTTTTGCATAACCAACACAGTTATATTAATATACTTTTTACCTCTGTGATTACCTTGTATCTAGGAACCTTCTTCCAGCCCCCTGATCACATGACTGTGACTGTTTATTATCTATTGTCTTAAATTTATCATTGTTTTGTGCTAAATCTTAAATAACCCCCTATGCCTGAACACAGTGTTATCTATATGGCCCACGTGTACTTTCTGTCTCTTTGTGTTGAAAAGAGATTTAAAAAGCATGTGATAAGAGGCAGCCCTTTAAAGGCTTAGAAATTAGCATATGACCCTACCTATGTTTAGTTTAAACTAAGAATACCAAGAGAAAAAAGCAAATTTGATGATAAAAGTAAATTGGAAAGTTGATTAAAATTAAAAGTCCTATCTGAATAATGAAAGTTTAATTTATACTAGACTGTCTCTTTCAGGCTCATTTATCAAGCTCCGTACAGAGCTTGAAGGGCCGTGTTGCTGGCGAGTCTTCAGACTCGCCAGAAACACAACTTATGAAGCAGCGGTCACAAAGACCGCTGCTCCATAACCCTGTCCATCTGCTCTGAGCAGGCAGACAGGAATCGCCAGAAATCAACCCGATCGAATACGATCGGGTTGATTGACACCTCCCTGCTGGCGGCAGATTGGCCGCGAGTCAGCAGGGGGCGGCGATGCACCAGCAGCTCTTGTGTTTAGCGAGGTTTTGCGGAACTGATCCGCAGTTTCGGATCAGGTCCGCAAGCCCTTTGATAAATGGGCCTGTTTAAGTCTATTGTGGACATAAAGTGACCTTGCTGAACAAAAGGCAGAATAGTCCTTATAGGCACCATCTTGAAAGTTGGGACTTTTAAAAATCGATTTAAAGTTTTCAGATCCAAAATTGGTCTGAAAGAATTTTCCTTCTTTGGGAGAATTTAAATATTTGAATAGAAACCCAACCCCTGTTCCTGAAGAGGAACTGTGACAATTACCTATGGGTTTTCACCATTTTATTGCCATAAGGTGCTGGCAGAGAAATTATGGAGATTACATTTTACAATATGTAGATGATTTGCAGATACAGACTGAGACTAGGGAGGAACATCTTATTATTTTACATGATCTTTGCCAGGCTCTGCAAGAGGCAGAATTGAAAATGAATCCATTTAAGGTATAATTGTTACAGTCTCAAGTTTCTTTTTTAGGACTCCAAGTAGGTAGTGAGGGTAGGTCACCAAAAGGAGAGAGAGTTCAAGCTATATTACAAATGCCTAGACCCAATACGGTCACTGATTAACGGAAATTGTTGGGTCTTATTAATTTTTGTCATGATTTTATTCAGGATATGGCAGGAAAGGCAAAGTCATTATAAGAGTTACTGAGAGATCAACACAATTATATTCTTAAGTGGACAGATAAGACAGAAAATGCATGGGTCACATTGAAACAGTTCCTTACAACGGCTCCTGTTTTGGCATCACCTATCCCTCTCACACCTTTTGTTCTACAATGTTATGCTAGAGATTAATCCATCTCTGCTGTGTTATTGCAGAAACAACATGGGTTACTGAGACCCATTGGTTACTTCTCTAAACTGATGTCACCTGTGGAGAAAGATGTTTGAATGTGTAAAACAGCTAATGGCTGTTGCATGGGCTGTTGGCACAGTCAAACATATCACATGCTTTGAATCAAATATTGTACAGACGCCTCCTTCGTTGTTGAAATTGTTACAATGGTCTGCTGAGGATTTAGCAGGTCATTCTGCACGTGTAGCTCAATGGGTATTGTGCTTGCAAGCAGAAAGAATTACTATTCAGATAGCCCTACTTATGTTTTACCTCAGTTAATGCAGATACCTGGCGAGGTACATGATTGTATGTCCCAAGTGGAACAGGAGAAAATGTCTACATTCACTTTGATTCCACATGGGTATAAAAAGGCTAACAATTTTTTTGTAGACAGAGCTAGATCCTTTTCAGATGGCAGTTTTCATACAGGATTTGCTGTATATGATGCAAATAATGGTCACACATATACATTTCGTTTACCAGGAAATATGTCTGCACAAAGAGCAGAATTGGAAGATGTTAAAAAGGCAATACAGTTATCTAATGGTTACACTAATATTTAGACAGACAGCAGTTTTGTTCACAAAGCATTGACATTGCATTTGCCGATTTGGGAGAAAAGGGGAATGGTAGATTCTCAAAACAAACCCTATAAGCATGGGTCTATTTTACTGGAGTTTTTTTGAAATAGAAAAATATACACTATGAAGATGTGCTAGGATAAAAGTGAAGGCATATCAGTCAGGAGACAGTCCTATAATAACTGTAAATAGGATTGCAGATCAGGCAGCAAGAAAAGCAGCATTGGTGGGTAAACCATATCTTCAAGAAGTTTTAGTTTTATCAACTGTTACACCTGACAATCCTAAAACTGATACATTACAGGATTTGATAAAATTGCAGGAGGCAAATCTAGAAAGAATTCAACACAGAATTATGGTGTAAAGGCAGACTGGAAATTTGTTACCATATGTTCCTAATCCTTTGTGTACAGAAATGGTTAAATTCAACCATGAAGTGTTAGGACATGTGGGGAGAGACAAATTATACAGCATGGTAAAGAAAAAGTATTTTCACCCAAATTGACATAAGATTTGTGAGGAAGTGACACAAGAATGTTTGCAGAATGCGCCTAGGCCAAAGGGACAAAAATCTGTTACGCAAAAAGTAACTTCTTGTTCTTGGGATGCAATACAAATTGATTTTATTAGGCCTTTGCCACCTGCAAAAGGGGGATACACATATGGATTGGTTGTTGTTGATATTTTCTCTAAGTGGGTAGAAGCAGTTCCATTAAAGACAAATACTGCACAAGCATTATGGACATCTATATTTTCTATTTGGGGTTTTCCTAGGATTCATGAAAGTGACCAAGGTACTCATTTTATAGGAAAGTGATGCAGGCTTTGTGTGCTTTGTTAGGAATACAACAAAGGTTTCAGGTACCTTATCTTCCACAATCAGCTGGGATGGTGTGAACAGAACTATTAAATAAAGGTTACGCAAGGCTATTCAGGATAAAGGAAAGTGTTGGGTACAACATTTACCCGCTATCCTGATTTCCATTTGTTCTGCTCCCAATGCTACAACTCAGGTAAAACCTTATGAATAATATGGTAGAGAAATGCATGTAACATATCCAGGAGACATTATTTATTCCAGGTCCAATAAAACAGTTTATAAAACAAACTGTATGGCTGAATCAGTTCCAGAATCAGTTAAAGGTTCTTAAAAACTTTCAGAAACAGAGGTCCATGGCATTCTGGTTGGGAAGGTGCTTATGTGATTCAGAAAAAGCTATTGTTAGTTATAGCACGTGATACTTGTAACAAAAGAAAGCAACATTCTTTGGCCTAGATTTAGAGTTCGGCGGTAGCCGTCAAAACCAGCGTTAGAGGCTCCTAACGCTGGTTTTGGGCGCCCGCTGGTATTTGGAGTCAGTGATTAAAGGGTCTAACGCTCACTTTTCAGCCGCGACTTTTCCATACCGCAGATCCCCCTACGCCATTTGCGTAGCCTATCTTTTCAATGGGATCTTTCTAACGCTGGTATTTAGAGTCGTTTCTGCAGTGAGCGTTAGAGCTCTAACGACAAGATTCCAGCCGCCTGAAAATAGCAGGAGTTAAGAGCTTTCTGGCTAACGCCGGTTTCTAAAGCTCTTAACTACTGTACCCTAAAGTACACTAACACCCATAAACTACCTATGTACCCCTAAACCGAGCTCCCCCCACATCGCCGCCACTCGATTAAAATTTTTAACCCCTAATCTGCCGACCGCCACCTACGTTATACTTATGTACCCCTAATCTGCTGCCCCTAACCCCGCCGACCCCTATATTATATTTCTTAACCCCTAACTTGCCCCCCACGTCGCCGCAAGCTACTTAAAATAATTAACCCCTAATCTTCCGACCGCAAATCGCCGCCACCTACGTTATCCTTATGTACCCCTAATCTGCTGCCCTAACATCGCCGACCCCTATATTATATTTATTAACCCCTAATCTGCCCCCCTCAACGTCGCCGACACCTGCCTACACTTATTAACCCCTAATCTGCCGAGCGGACCTGAGCACTACTATAATAAAGTTATTAACCCCTAATCCGCCTCACTAACCCTATCATAAATAGTATTAACCCCTAATCTGCCCTCCCTAACATCGCCGACACCTAACTTCAATTATTAACCCCTAATCTTCCGATCGGAGCTCACCGCTATTCTAATAAATGTATTAACCCCTAAAGCTAAGTCTAACCCTAACACTAACACCCCCCTAAGTTAAATATAATTTTTATCTAACGAAATAAATTAACTCTTATTAAATAAATGATTCCTATTTAAAGCTAAATACTTACCTGTAAAATACATCCTAATATAGCTAAAATATAAATTATAATTATATTATAGCTATTTTAGGATTGATATTTATTTTACAGGTAACTTTGTAATTATTTTAACCAGGTACAATAGCTATTAAATAGTTAAGAACTATTTAATAGTTACCTAGTTAAAATAATAACAAAATTACCTGTAAAATAAGTCCTAACCTAAGATATAATTAAACCTAACACTACCCTATCAATAAAATAATTAAATAAACTACCTACAATTACCTACAATTAACCTAACACTACACTATCAATAAATTAATTAAACACAATTCCTACAAATAAATACAATTAAATAAACTAGCTAAAGTACAAAAAATAAAAAAGATCTAAGTTACAGAAAATAAAAAAATATTTACAAACATAATAAAAATATTACAACAATTTTAAACTAATTACACCTACTCTAAGCCCCCTAATAAAATAACAAAGCCCCCCAAAATAAAAAATTCCCTACCCTATTCTAAATTAAAAAAGTTACAAGCTCTTTTACCTTACCAGCCCTGAACAGGGCCCTTTGCGGGGCATGCCCCAAGAATTTCAGCTCTTTTGCCTGTAAAAGAATAAATACAATACCCCCCCCCCAACATTACAACCCACCACCCACATACCCCTAATCTAACCCAAACCCCCCTTAAATAAACCTAACACTAAGCCCCTGAAGATCTTCCTACCTTGTCTTCACCATACCAGGTATCACCGATCCGTCCTGAAGAGCTCCTCCGATGTCCTGATCCAAGCCCAAGCGGGGGCTGAAGAGGTCCATGATCCGGTCAAAGTCTTCATCCAAGCGGGGCAGAAGAGGATCTTCCATCCGATTGAAGTCATCATCCAGGCGGCATCTTCGATCTTCTTCCATCCGGAGCGAAGCGGCAGGATCCTGAAGACATCCAGCGCGGAACATCCATCCGGACCGACGACTGAACGACGAATGACTGTTCCTTTAAGGGACGTCATCCAAGATGGCGTCCCTCGAATTCCGATTGGCTGATAGGATTCTATCAGCCAATCGGAATTAAGGTAGGAATTTTCTGATTGGCTGATGGAATCAGCCAATCAGAATCAAGTTCAATCCGATTGGCCGATCCAATCAGCCAATCAGATTGAGCTCGCATTCTATTGGCTGTTCCGATCAGCCAATAGAATGCGAGCTCAATCTGATTGGCTGATTGGATCGGCCAATCGGATTGAACTAGATTCTGATTGGCTGATTCCATCAGCCAATCAGAAAATTCCTACCTTAATTCCGATTGGCTGATAGAATCCTATCAGCCAATCGGAATTCGAGGGACGCCATCTTGGATGACGTCCCTTAAAGGAACAGTCATTCGTCGTTCAGTCGTCGGTCCGGATGGATGTTCCGCGCTGGATGTCTTCAGGATCCTGCCGCTTCGCTCCGGATGGAAGAAGATCGAAGATGCCGCCTGGATGATGACTTCAATCGGATGGAAGATCCTCTTCTGCCCCGCTTGGATGAAGACTTTGACCGGATCATGGACCTCTTCAGCCCCCGCTTGGGCTTGGATCAGGACATCGGAGGAGCTCTTCAGGACGGATCGGTGATACCTGGATGGTGAAGACAAGGTAGGAAGATCTTCAGGGGCTTAGTGTTAGGTTTATTTAAGGGGGGTTTGGGTTAGATTAGGGGTATGTGGGTGGTGGGTTGTAATGTTGGGGGGGGGGGTATTGTATTTATTCTTTTACAGGCAAAAGAGCTGAAATTCTTGGGGCATGCCCCGCAAAGGGCCCTGTTCAGGGCTGGTAAGGTAAAAGAGCTTGTAACTTTTTTAATTTAGAATAGGGTAGGGAATTTTTTATTTTGGGGGGCTTTGTTATTTTATTAGGGGGCTTAGAGTAGGTGTAATTAGTTTAAAATTGTTGTAATATTTTTATTATGTTTGTAAATATTTTTTTATTTTCTGTAACTTAGATCTTTTTTATTTTTTGTACTTTAGCTAGTTTATTTAATTGTATTTATTTGTAGGAATTGTGTTTAATTAATTTATTGATAGTGTAGTGTTAGGTTAATTGTAGGTAATTGTAGGTAGTTTATTTAATTATTTTATTGATAGGGTAGTGTTAGGTTTAATTATATCTTAGGTTAGGACTTATTTTACAGGTAATTTTGTTATTATTTTAACTAGGTAACTATTAAATAGTTCTTAACTATTTAATAGCTATTGTACCTGGTTAAAATAATTACAAAGTTACCTGTAAAATAAATATTAATCCTAAAATAGCTATAATATAATTATAATTTATATTTTAGCTATATTAGGATGTATTTTACAGGTAAGTATTTAGCTTTAAATAGGAATCATTTATTTAATAAGAGTTAATTTATTTCGTTAGATAAAAATTATATTTAACTTAGGGGGGTGTTAGTGTTAGGGTTAGACTTAGCTTTAGGGGTTAATACATTTATTAGAATAGCGGTGAGCTCCGATCGGAAGATTAGGGGTTAATAATTGAAGTTAGGTGTCGGCGATGTTAGGGAGGGCAGATTAGGGGTTAATACTATTTATGATAGGGTTAGTGAGACGGATTAGGGGTTAATAACTTTATTATAGTAGCGCTCAGGTCCGCTCGGCAGATTAGGGGTTAATAAGTGTAGGCAGGTGTCGGCGACGTTGTGGGGGGCAGATTAGGGGTTAATAAATATAATATAGGGGTCGGCGATGTTAGGGCAGCAGATTAGGGGTACATAGGGATAACGTAGGTTGCAGCGGTTTACGGAGCGGCAGATTAGGGGTTAAAAGTGTAATGCAGGGGTCAGCGATAGCGGGAGTGGCAGATTAGGGGTTAATAAGTGTAAGGTTAGGGGTGTTTAGACTCGGGGTACATGTTAGAGTGTTAGGTGCAGACGTAGGAAGTGTTTTCCCATAGGAAACAATGGGGCTGCGTTAGGAGCTGAACGCTGCTTTTTTGCAGGTGTTAGGTTTTTTTTCAGCTCAAACAGCCCCATTGTTTCCTATGGGAGAATCGTGCACGAGCACGTTTTTGATGCCGGCCGCGTCCGTAAGCAACTCTGGTATCGAGAGTTGCATTTGCGGTAAAAATGCCCTACGCTCCTTTTTTGGAGCCTAACGCAGCATTTGTTTTAACTCTCGATACCAGAGTTAAATTTATGGTGCGGCCAGAAAAAAGCCCGCGGAGCGTTAACAGCCCTTTTACCGCCGAACTCTAAATCTAGGCCTTAGTGTTTACACATTGATCAATGTAAACCTACAGTTAACTTGCACTTGTTTCTGTTTTACAGATATTGAATGCAATGCCATTGAAAAATGCATATGCACATACGTGTACACTTTTCATACAGGTTTTTAAAGAACTTAAACATTGTACATAATCATTAGCTCTTAATGGACATTTTGGAGAAAAACCTGTGAAAAAGGAGGATAATGAATCTACATCTCTGTTGCCGCAAGGAGAGACTCACGGACAATTAATTTATCTAAGGATGGACTATGGACAAATAGGACTTGTGATGTATATACTTTTGGACATTTTATTAATAAGGGACTCAAATGTTTATATTCATGCTCTTGGGACCTATGGCCAGACTCTCAATGTTTCTAATTGTTGGGTCTGTGGATATGCCCCAATGGCTGTTTATCATGGATTACTATATATTGGAGTTATTTCTAAGGCTTTAGTAAAGAAATATTTCTCATAACTGTCATACTTATAAAGTATCAAAGGGGGAAATGATAGAGAATAAAGCCAATATGGCTACAAAATATGTCTGATGTAATATACACATTATGGCTGATGTAATATACACAATATGGCTGATGTATATACACAATATGGCTGATGTATATACACAATATGGCTGATGTATATACACAATATGGCTGATGTATACACAATATGGCTGATGTATATACACAATATGGCTGATGTATGCACAATATGGCTGATGTATATACACAATATGGCTGATGTATGCACAATATGGCTGATGTATATACACAATATGGCTGATGTATGCACAATATGGCTGATATATACACAATATGGCTGATGTATGCACAATATGGCTGATATATACACAATATGGCTGATGTATATACACAATATGGCTGATGTATATACACAATATGGCTGATGTATACACAATATGGCTGATGTATATACACAATATGGCTGATGTATATACACAATATGGCTGATGTATGCACACTATGGATGTATTTAGTTAGAGTCACTTTCTAGTAACTTCTGGAATCACAGCTTCACACACAACCCCCCTCCCCCCTATGGAATGTGGCTTAGTACCAGGTTGTGTGCAGCTCTGGTCACATCTTCACTGCTTTAATGTCTTATGTCACAAAATGTATGTCTTGTTAAACACACCCACTTTATTTTACACAACGAACCTATTTTTACTATAGAATGTAAGAGAATATTCTGGAACTTTGTAGAAATTGGTGTGTATGAGAGAAGTAGGGTATAAAAGCCTGTGCTGAAGCCTTTTTTTATCAGACATTGCTAGAACATCTGCATCTATGTCTCCGGTTTGTTACATTTTAATCTGTTACTTGCTGTTTAAGGATTGGAATAAAATAAGTTTGTTTATATCTCTGTGTTTGGGAAGTTCCTGTAACAGTAACCATCTGAGAAAATATAACTGTTGTTTACAAGAGACAAAAAGGTCACCAGTACAGAATTTTCCCTTTACTGAGTCATTAAAGTATAAAAATTATATGCTCTAATCAAATAAAACATGTATTTTTAGGATTATTGACCCTACACTACTGTGTGTTTAACCACACAAAGGGGCCAAACACAGAGCAGAAATACGACTTGGGACTCGCAAAGCACTGCTGTAAACCCCAAGTGGAAAACGCTGCTGATCCAATCATCAGCTGTGGAATTAGCACTGCTGATTGGATCAGTGGAGTTTTCCGCTCTGTATCACCAGTGCTCTGCAAGTCCTGAATGGTATTTCTACTCTATATTTAACTCATTTGTTGGGGTTAAAAAGTCTAGTAGTCTAGGGTCCATACTTTTAAAACAACATGCTCTAATGGATTACAGCATATCTTTTTTTATTTTTACTATAATGGCACTTTAATATGCACTAATCACCTGTAGCTGATTTTATAGGAACTTCATCCCCCTCAGTCTTCATTTGATCACACACATACGATTCTCCTCTGTGCTTATTGGCTGAGCCATCTGAAGATGCAACATCCATACGACCTGTACAGTGAGAATATAATTGTATTGTGTGTACCCTACATGCCTCACAGACAACATATGTGCATACTCGCCTGTAATCTGTGTAACCACACACGCGCACAACATACACATTCACCTGTAAAACCCATGCGTCAGAAACAACATTTGTGCATACTAGCCTGCAACCTTCATGCCTCAGACACAACACACATGAACATTACCTGTAACTTGTGTGCCTCAGACACAACATATTTCTACACTTACCTGTAAACCGTATTACTCAGACACAACATATGTGTACATCAAACTGTAACCTTCATCCCTCAGACACACCACAAATGCACACTCAGCTGTAACCTTCATTCCTCTGACACATCATACATGCACACTAACCTGTAATCTTCATTCCTCTGACACAACATACATGCACACTTACCTGTAATCTTCATCCCTCTGACACATCATACATGCACACTCACCTGTAACCTTCATCCCTCAGACACACCACAAATGCACACTCACCTGTAACTTTCATTCCTCTGACACATCATGCATGCACACTAACCTGTAATCTTCATTCCTCTGACACAACATACATGCACACTTACCTGTAACTTTCATCCTTCTGACACAACATACATGCACACTTACCTGTAACCTTCCTCCCTCTGACACAACATACATGCACACTCACCTGTAATCTGCATCCTTCAGACACAACATACATGCACACTCACCTGTAATCTGCATCCTTCAGACACAACACATGTGCACACTCACCTGGGCTGATACGGTCACTGGTTTCATAATCTGGAGCTTCCACCTGACGCCTCACACACAGATCTTCTGTTATCTCAACTTTCTAATTTTTTAGCTTAAAGACTACACCATATGTACACACCCTCCTGTAACCAGCGTATCTCATAGACATCATACGTACATACTCACCTGTAACCAGAGTATCTCATAGACAACATATGAACACACTCACCTGTAACCAGCGTATCTCATTAACAACATCTGTACACACTCACCTGTACTCAGATAATCTTAGGCTACATAGGTTCAAGCTCACCTGTAACCAGTCTATCCCATAGACAACCTACATTAACACTCCTCCATAAGCCCCACGCCTCAGACACAACACATGTGCACTCATCTATAAAATGCTTTCCTTAGACACAACATATATGTACACTTACCTGTAACTTGTGTGCCTCAGACACAACATATTTGTACACTTACCTGTAACCCATATTACTCAGACACAACATATGTGTACATCGAACTGTAACCTTCCTCCCTCTGACACAACATACATGCAGACTCACCTGTAACCTTCATCGCTCTAACACAACATACATGCACACTTACCTGTAACCTTCATCCCTCTGACACAACATACATGCACACTCACCTGTAACCTTCATCCCTCTGACACAACATACATGCACACTCACCTGTAACCTTCATCCCTCTGACACAACATACATGCACACTCACCTGTAACCTTCATTCCTCTGACACAACATACATGCACACTCACCTGTAACCTTCATCCCTCTGACACAACATACATGCACACTTACCTGTAACCTTCATCCCTCTGACACAACATACATGCACACTTACCTGTAACCTTCATTCCTCTGACACAACATACATGCACACTCACCTGTAACCTTCATCCCTCTGACACAACATACATGCACACTCACCTGTAACCTTCATCCCTCTGACACAACATACATGCACACTTACCTGTAACCTTCATCCCTCTGACACAACATACATGCACACTTACCTGTAACCTTCATTCCTCTGACACAACATACATGCACACTCACCTGTAACCTTCAACCCTCTGACACAACATACATGCACACTCACCTGAGCTGATACGGTCACTGATTTCATAATCTGGAGCTTTCACCTGACGCCTCACACACAGATCTTCTGTTATCTCAACTTTCACTATATCAGCGTTATCTTGATCTGTACAAATAAAGAAGATTCAGTTTTATATCCTATGATCTAGTTTTATAACTTTACCATAAAAGAGTTTGTGTATTTCTCAGATAGACAATAGCACCAAATACACACATTGTGGTACTTTCTTCTGTTCTTTTAATTTTTTAGCTTAAAGACTTACTGTATATTGTTTATTTGCCATGTCCAGAAAAATATATTGTCCAACAAATGAAGAAAAGATAATTGAGATTAATAATTAAAAATTAACTCACTTCTTCACACTGGAGGCGGTGACACAGTAATGAGTAACTAGCGAGCTATACGGCCTTGTGTTATCATAAGGTAGTTAGACAGAACCCCAGCATTTGTGAGGTGTAATTTTTTAAATAGCATAATCATATAAACATATAAACATGAGCTACTCACTAACCTGTGTCTGCTGTGTAACCATCTGATAAATATAACTGTTATTTACATGACACAAAATTATATAAACCTGAGCTACTCACTAACCTGTGTCTGCTGTGTAATCATCTGATAAATATAACTGTTATTTACATGAGACAAAAATGATATAAACCTTAGCTATTCACTAACCTGTGTCTGCTGTGTAACCATCTGATAAATATAACTGTTATTTACATGAGACAAAATTATATAAACCTGAGCTACTCACTAACCTGTGTCTGCTGAGTAACCATCTGATAAATATAACTGTTATTTACATGAGACAAAATGATATAAACCTGAGTCTCACTAACCTGTGTCTGCTGTGTAACCATCTGATAAATATAACTTATTTACATGACACACAATGATATAAACCTGAGTCTCACTAACCTGTGTCTGCTGTGTAACCATCTAATAAATATAACTGTTATTTACATGACACAAAATGATATAATCCTGAGCTACTCACTAACCTGTGTCTGCTGTGTAACCATCTGATAAATATAACTTATTTACATGAGACAAAATGATATAAACCTGAGCTACTCACTAACATGTGTCTGCTGTGTAACCATCTGATAAATATAACTGTTATTTACATGACACAAAATGATATAAACCTGAGTTTCTCACTAACCTGTGTCTGCTGTGTAACCATCTGATAAATATAACTGTTATTTACATGAGACAAAATGATATAATCCTGAGCTACTCACTAACCTGTGTCTGCTGTGTACCCATCTGATAAATATAACTGTTATTTACATGACACAAAATGATATAAACCTGAGCTACTCACTAACCTGTGTCTGCTGTGTAACCATCTGATAAATATAACTGTTATTTACATGACACAAAATGATATAAACCTGAGTTTCTCACTAACCTGTGTCTGCTGTGTAACCATCTGATAAATATATCTGTTATTTACATGAGACAAAATGATATAAACCTGAGCTACTCACTAACCTGTGTCTGCTGTGTAACCATCTGATAAATATAACTTATTTAAATGACACAAAATGATATAAACCTGAGCTACTCACTAACCTGTGTCTGCTGTGTAACCATCTGATAAATATAACTGTTATTTACATGACACAAAATGATATAAACCTGAGTTTCTCACTAACCTGTGTCTGCTGTGTAACCATCTGATAAATATAACTGTTATTTACATGAGACACAAAATGATATAAACCTGAGCTACTCACTAACCTGTGTCTGCTGTGTAACCATCTGATAAATATAACTTATTTACATGAGACAAAATGATATAAACCTGAGCTACTCACTAACCTGTGTCTGCTGTGTAACCATCTGATAAATATAACTGTTATTTACATGACACAAAATGATATAAACCTGAGTTTCTCACTAACCTGTGTCTGCTGTGTAACCATCTGATAAATATAACTGTTATTTACATGAGACAAAATGATATAAACCTGAGCTACTCACTAACCTGTGTCTGCTGTGTAACCATCTGATAAATATAACTTATTTAAATGACACAAAATGATATAAACCTGAGCTACTCACTAACCTGTGTCTGCTGTGTAACCATCTGATAAATATAACTGTTATTTACATGAGACAAAATGATATAAACCTGAGCTACTCACTAACCTGTGTCTGCTGTGTAACCATCTGATAAATATAACTGTTATTTACATGACACAAAATGATATAAACCCGAGTTTCTCACTAACCTGTGTCTGCTGTGTAACCATCTGATAAATATAACTGTTATTTACATGAGACAAACTGATATAAACCTGAGTCTCACTAACCTGTGTCTGCTGTGTAACCATCTGATAAATATAACTGTTATTTACATGAGACAAAATGATATAAACCTGAGTCTCACTAACCTGTGTCTGCTGTGTAACCATCTGATAAATATAACTGTTATTTAAATTACACAAAATGATATAAACCTGAGCTACTCACTAACTTGTGTCTGCTGTGTAACCATCTGATAAATATAACTTATTTACATGAGACAAAATGATATAAACCTGAGCTACTCACTAACATGTGTCTGCTGTGTAACCATCTGATAAATATAACTGTTATTTACATGACACAAACTGATATAAACCTGAGTTTCTCACTAACCTGTGTCTGCTGTGTAACCATCTGATAAATATAACTGTTATTTACATGAGACAAAATGATATAATCCTGAGCTACTCACTAACCTGTGTCTGCTGTGTACCCATCTGATAAATATAACTGTTATTTACATGACACAAAATGATATAAACCTGAGCTACTCACTAACCTGTGTCTGCTGTGTAACCATCTGATAAATATAACTGTTATTTACATGACACAAAATGATATAAACCTGAGTTTCTCACTAACCTGTGTCTGCTGTGTAACCATCTGATAAATATATCTGTTATTTACATGAGACAAAATGATATAAACCTGAGCTACTCACTAACCTGTGTCTGCTGTGTAACCATCTGATAAATATAACTTATTTAAATGACACAAAATGATATAAACCTGAGCTACTCACTAACCTGTGTCTGCTGTGTAACCATCTGATAAATATAACTTATTTAAATGACACAAAATGATATAAACCTGAGCTACTCACTAACCTGTGTCTGCTGTGTAACCATCTGATAAATATAACTGTTATTTACATGACACAAAATGATATAAACCTGAGTTTCTCACTAACCTGTGTCTGCTGTGTAACCATCTGATAAATATAACTGTTATTTACATGAGACACAAAATGATATAAACCTGAGCTACTCACTAACCTGTGTCTGCTGTGTAACCATCTGATAAATATAACTTATTTACATGAGACAAAATGATATAAACCTGAGCTACTCACTAACCTGTGTCTGCTGTGTAACCATCTGATAAATATAACTGTTATTTACATGACACAAAATGATATAAACCTGAGTTTCTCACTAACCTGTGTCTGCTGTGTAACCATCTGATAAATATAACTGTTATTTACATGAGACAAAATGATATAAACCTGAGCTACTCACTAACCTGTGTCTGCTGTGTAACCATCTGATAAATATAACTTATTTAAATGACACAAAATGATATAAACCTGAGCTACTCACTAACCTGTGTCTGCTGTGTAACCATCTGATAAATATAACTGTTATTTACATGAGACAAAATGATATAAACCTGAGCTACTCACTAACCTGTGTCTGCTGTGTAACCATCTGATAAATATAACTGTTATTTACATGACACAAAATGATATAAACCTGAGTTTCTCACTAACCTGTGTCTGCTGTGTAACCATCTGATAAATATAACTGTTATTTACATGAGACAAACTGATATAAACCTGAGTCTCACTAACCTGTGTCTGCTGTGTAACCATCTGATAAATATAACTGTTATTTACATGAGACAAAATGATATAAACCTGAGTCTCACTAACCTGTGTCTGCTGTGTAACCATCTGATAAATATAACTGTTATTTAAATTACACAAAATGATATAAACCTGAGCTACTCACTAACTTGTGTCTCCTGTGTAACCATCTGATAAATATAACTTATTTACATGACACAAAATTATATAAACCTGAGCTACTCACTAACATTTGTCTGCTGTGTAACCATCTGATAAATATAACTGTTATTTACATGAGACAAAATTATATAAACCTGAGTTACTCACTAACCCGTGTCTGCTGTGTAACCATCTGATAAATATAACTGTTATTTACATGAGACAAAATTATATAAACCTGAGTTACTCACTAACCCGTGTCTCCTGTGTAACCATCTGATAACTATAACTGTTATTTACATGACACAAAATGATATAAACCTGAGCTACTCACTAACCTGTGTCTGCTGTGTAACCATCTGATAAATATAACTGTTATTTACATGAGACAAAATGATATAAACCTGAGTTACTCACTAACCTGTGTCTGCTGTGTAACCATCTGATAAATATAACTTATTTACATGAGACAAATGATATAAACCTGAGCTTCTCACTAACCTGTGTCTGCTGTGTAACCATCTGATAAATATAACTGTTATTTACATGAGACAAAATGATATAAACCTGAGTCTCACTAACCTGTGTCTGCTGTGTAACCATCTGATAAATATAACTGTTATTTAAATTACACAAAATGATATAAACCTGAGCTACTCACTAACTTGTGTCTCCTGTGTAACCATCTGATAAATATAACTTATTTACATGACACAAAATTATATAAACCTGAGCTACTCACTAACATTTGTCTGCTGTGTAACCATCTGATAAATATAACTGTTATTTACATGAGACAAAATTATATAAACCTGAGTTACTCACTAACCCGTGTCTGCTGTGTAACCATCTGATAAATATAACTGTTATTTACATGAGACAAAATTATATAAACCTGAGTTACTCACTAACCCGTGTCTCCTGTGTAACCATCTGATAACTATAACTGTTATTTACATGACACAAAATGATATAAACCTGAGCTACTCACTAACCTGTGTCTGCTGTGTAACCATCTGATAAATATAACTGTTATTTACATGAGACAAAATGATATAAACCTGAGTTACTCACTAACCTGTGTCTGCTGTGTAACCATCTGATAAATATAACTGTTATTTACATGAGACAAAATGATATAAACCTGAGCTACTCACTAACCTGTGTCTGCTGTGTAACCATCTGATAAATATAACTTATTTAAATGACACAAAATGATATAAACCTGAGCTACTCACTAACCTGTGTCTGCTGTGTAACCATCTGATAAATATAACTGTTATTTACATGAGACAAAATGATATAAACCTGAGCTACTCACTAACCTGTGTCTGCTGTGTAACCATCTGATAAATATAACTGTTATTTACATGACACAAAATGATATAAACCTGAGTTTCTCACTAACCTGTGTCTGCTGTGTAACCATCTGATAAATATAACTGTTATTTACATGAGACAAACTGATATAAACCTGAGTCTCACTAACCTGTGTCTGCTGTGTAACCATCTGATAAATATAACTGTTATTTACATGAGACAAAATGATATAAACCTGAGTCTCACTAACCTGTGTCTGCTGTGTAACCATCTGATAAATATAACTGTTATTTAAATTACACAAAATGATATAAACCTGAGCTACTCACTAACTTGTGTCTCCTGTGTAACCATCTGATAAATATAACTTATTTACATGACACAAAATTATATAAACCTGAGCTACTCACTAACATTTGTCTGCTGTGTAACCATCTGATAAATATAACTGTTATTTACATGAGACAAAATTATATAAACCTGAGTTACTCACTAACCCGTGTCTGCTGTGTAACCATCTGATAAATATAACTGTTATTTACATGAGACAAAATTATATAAACCTGAGTTACTCACTAACCCGTGTCTCCTGTGTAACCATCTGATAACTATAACTGTTATTTACATGACACAAAATGATATAAACCTGAGCTACTCACTAACCTGTGTCTGCTGTGTAACCATCTGATAAATATAACTGTTATTTACATGAGACAAAATGATATAAACCTGAGTTACTCACTAACCTGTGTCTGCTGTGTAACCATCTGATAAATATAACTTATTTACATGAGACAAATGATATAAACCTGAGCTTCTCACTAACCTGTGTCTGCTGTGTAACCATCTGATAAATATAACTTATTTACATGAGACAAAATTATATAAACCTGAGCTACTCACTAACATGTGTCTGCTGTATAACCATCTGATAAATATAACTTATTTACATGACACAAAATGATATAAACCTTAGCTACTCACTAACCTGTGTCTGCTGTGTAACCATCTGATAAATATAACTGTTATTTACATGACACAAAATGATATAAACCTGAGCTACTCACTAACCTGTGTCTGCTGTGTAACTATCTGATAAATATAACTGTTATTTACATGACACAAAATGATATAAACCCAAGCTACTCACTAACATGTCTGCTGTGTAACTATCTGATAAATATAACTGTTATTTACATGAGATCAAATTATATAAACCTGAGTTACTCACTAACCTGTGTCTGCTGTGTAATCATCTGATAAATATAACTGTTATTTACATGACACAAAATGATATAAACCTGAGCTGCTCACTATCATGTGTCTGCTGTGTAACCATCTGATAATTATAACTGTTATTTACATGACACAAAATGATATAAACCTGAGTCTCACTAACATGTGTCTGCTGTGTAACCATCTGATAAATATAACTTATTTACATGACACAAAATGATATAAACCTGAGCTGCTCACTATCATGTGTCTGCTGTGTAACCATCTGATAATTATAACTGTTATTTACATGACACAAAATGATATAAACCTGAGCTACTCACCAACGTGTGTCTGCTGTGTAACCATCTGATAAATATAACTGTTATTTACATGACACAAAATGATATAAACCTGAGCTACTCACTAACCTGTGTCTGCTGTGTACCATCTGATAAATATAACTGTTATTTACATGACACAATGATATAAACCTGAACTACTCACTAACATGTGTCTGCTGTGTAACTATCTGATAAATATAACTGTTATTTACATGAGACAAAATTATATAAACCTGAGTTCCTCACTAACCTGTGTCTGCTATGTAACCATCTGAAAAATATAACTGTTATTTACATGAGACAAAATTATATAAACCTGAGCTACTCACTAAAATGTGTCTGCTGTGTAACAATCTGAGAAAATATAACTGTTATTTACATGACACAAAATGATATAAACCTGAGCTGCTCACTAACCTGTGTCTGCTGTGTAACCATCTGATAAATATAACTGTTATTTACATGAGACAAAATGATATAAACCTGAGCTACTTACTAACCTGTGTCTGCTGTGTAACCATCCGATAAATATAACTGTTATTTACATGAGACAAAATGATATAAACCTGAGCTACTCACTAACATGTGTCTGCTGTGTAACCATCTGATAAACATAACTTATTTACATGAGACAAAATGATATAAACCTGAGCTACTCACTAACCTGTGTCTGCTGTGTAACCATCTGATATATATAACGGTTATTTACATGACAAAATGATATAAACCTGAGCTACTCACTAACCTGTGTCTTCTGTGTAACCATCTGATACAGGGAGTGCAGAAATATTAGGCAAGTTGTATTTTTGAGGATTAATTTTATTATTGAACAACAACCATGTTCTCAATGAACCCAAAAAACTCATTAATATCAAAGCTGAATATTTTTGGAAGTAGTTTTTAGTTTGTTTTTAGTTTTAGCTATTTTAGGGGGATATCTGTGTGTGCAGGTGACTATTACTGTGCATAATTATTGGGCAACTTAACAAAAAACAAATATATACCCATTTCAATTATTTATTTTTACCAGTGAAACCAATATAACATCTCAACATTCACAAATATACATTTCTGACATTCAAAAACAAAACAAAAACAAATCAGTGACCAATATAGCCACCTTTCTTTGCAAGGACACTCAAAAGCCTGCCATCCATGGATTCTGTCAGTGTTTTGATCTGTTCACCATCAACATTGCGTGCAGCAGCAACCACAGCCTCCCAGACACTGTTCAGAGAGGTGTACTGTTTTCCCTCCTTGTAAATCTCACATTTGATGATGGACCACAGGTTCTCAATGGGGTTCAGATCAGGTGAACAAGGAGGCCATGTCATTAGATTGTCTTCTTTTATACCCTTTCTTGCCAGCCACGCTGTGGAGTACTTGGATGCGTGTGATGGAGCATTGTCCTGCATGAAAATCATGTTTTTCTTGAAGGATGCAGACTTCTTCCTGTACCACTGCTTGAAGAAGGTGTCTTCCAGAAACTGGCAGTAGGACTGGGAGTTGAGCTTGACTCCATCCTCAACCCGAAAAGGCCCCACAAGCTCATCTTTGATGATACCAGCCCAAACCAGTACTCCACCTCCACCTTGCTGGCGTCTGAGTCGGACTGGAGCTCTCTGCCCTTTACCAATCCAGCCACGGGCCCATCCATCTGGCCCATCAAGACTCACTCAAATTTCATCAGTCCATAAAACCTTAGAAAAATCAGTCTTGAGATATTTCTTGGCCCAGTCTTGACGTTTCAGCTTGTGTGTCTTGTTCAGTGGTGGTCGTCTTTCAGCCTTTCTTACCTTGGCCATGTCTCTGAGTATTGCACACCTTGTGCTTTTGGGCACTCCAGTGATGTTGCAGCTCTGAAATATGGCCAAACTGGTGGCAAGTGGCATCTTAGCAGCTGCACGCTTGACTTTTCTCAGTTCATGGGCAGTTATTTTGCGCCTTGGTTTTTCCACACGCTTCTTGCGACCCTGTTGACTATTTTGAATGAAACGCTTGATTGTTCGATGATCACGCTTCAGAAGCTTTGCAATTTTAAGAGTGCTGCATCCCTCTGCAAGATATCTCACTATTTTTGACTTTTCTGAGCCTGTCAAGTCCTTCTTTTGACCCATTTTGCCAAAGGAAAGGAAGTTGCCTAATAATTATGCACACCTGATATAGGGTGTTGATGTCATTAGACCACACCCCTTCTCATTACAGAGATGCACATCACCTAATATGCTTAATTGGTAGTAGGCTTTCAAGCCCATACAGCTTGGAGTAAGACAACATGCATAAAGAGGATGATGTGGTCAAAATACTCACTTGCCTAATAATTCTGCACTCCCTGTATAACGGTTATTTACATGACAAAATGATATAAACCTGAGCTACTCAATAACCTGTGTCTTCTGTGTAACCATCTGATAAATATAACTGTTATTTACATGACACAAAATTATATAAACCTGAGCTACTCACTAACCTGTGTCTGCTGTGTAATCATCTGATAAATATAACTGTTATTTAAATGACACAAAATGATATAAACCTGAGCTACTCACTAACCTGTGTCTCCTGTGTAACCATCTGATAAATATAACTTATTTACATGAGACAAAATGATATAAACCTGAGCTACTCACTAACATGTGTCTGCTGTGTAACCATCTGATAAATATAACTTATTTACATGAGACAAAATGATATAAACCTGAGCTACTAACTAACCTGTGTCTGCTGTGTAATCATCTGATAAATATAACTGTTATTTACATGCCACAAATTTGTATAAACCTGAGCTACTCACTAACATGTGTCTGCTGTGTAACCATCTGATAAATATAACTTATTTACATGACACAAAATTATATAAACCTGAGCTACTCACTAACGTGTCTGCTGTGTAACTATCTGATAAATATAACTGTTATTTACATGAGACAAAATGATATAAACCTGAGCTACTCACTAACATGTGTCTGTTGTGTAACCATCTGATAAATATAACTTATTTACATGAGACAAAATGATATAAACCTGAGCTACTCACTAACCTGTGTCTGCTGTGTAACCATCTGATAAATATAACTTATTTACATGACACAAAATGATATAAACCTGAGTTACTCACTAACCTGTGTCTGCTGTGTAACCATCTGATAAATATAACTTATTTACATGACACAAAATGATATAAACCTGAGCTACTCACTAACGTGTCTGCTGTTTAACTATCTGATAAATATAACTGTTATTTACATGAGACAAAATGATATAAACCTGAGTTACTCACTAACCTGTGTCTGCTGTGTAATCATCTGATAAATATAACCGTTATTTAAATGACACAAAATGATATAAACCTGAGCTACTCACTAACATGTGTCTGTTGTGTAACCATCTGATAAATATAACTGTTATTTACATGACACAAAATGATATAAACCTGAGCTACTCACTAAACTGTGTCTGCTGTGTAACCATCTGATAAATATAACTGTTATTTACATGACACACAATGATATAAACCTGAGCTACTCACTAACATGTGTCTGCTGTGTAACCATCTGATATATATAACTGTTATTTACAGGAGACAAAATGATATAAACCTGAGCTACTCACTAACATGTGTCTGCTGTGTAACCATCTGATATATATAACTTATTTACATGAGACAAAATTATATAAACCTGAGATACTCACTAACGTTGTGTCTGCTGTGTAACCATCTGATAAATATAACTGTTATTTACAGGAGACAAAATGATATAAACCTGAGATACTCACTAACGTTGTGTCTACTGTGTAACCATCTGATAAATATAACTGTTATTTACAGGAGACAAAATGATATAAACCTGAGATACTCACTAACGTTGTGTCTGCTGTGTAACCATCTGATAAATATAACTGTTATTTACATGACACAAAATGATATAAACCTGAGCTGCTCACTAACCTGTGTCTGCTGTGTAACCATCTGATAAATATAACTGTTATTTACATGACACAAAATGATATAAACCTGAGCTACTCATAACCTGTGTCTGCTGTGTAACTATCTGATAAATAACTGTTATTTACATGACACAAAATGATATAAACCTGAGCTACTCACTAAACTGTGTCTGCTGTGTAACCATCTGATAAATATAACTGTTATTTACATGACACACAATGATATAAACCTGAGCTACTCACTAACATGTGTCTGCTGTGTAACCATCTGATATATATAACTGTTATTTACAGGAGACAAAATGATATAAACCTGAGCTACTCACTAACATGTGTCTGCTGTGTAACCATCTGATATATATAACTTATTTACATGAGACAAAATTATATAAACCTGAGATACTCACTAACGTTGTGTCTGCTGTGTAACCATCTGATAAATATAACTGTTATTTACAGGAGACAAAATGATATAAACCTGAGATACTCACTAACGTTGTGTCTACTGTGTAACCATCTGATAAATATAACTGTTATTTACATGACACAAAATGATATAAACCTGAGCTACTCATAACCTGTGTCTGCTGTGTAACTATCTGATAAATAACTGTTATTTACATGAGACACAATGATATAAACCTGAGCTACTCACTAACATGTGTCTGCTGTGTAACCATCTGATAAATATAACTGTTATTTACATGACACAAAATTATATAAACCTGAGCTGCTCACTAACCTGTGTCTGCTGTGTAACCATCTGATAAATATAACTGTTATTTACATGACACAAAATGATATAAACCTGAGCTACTCATAACCTGTGTCTGCTGTGTAACTATCTGATAAATAACTGTTATTTACATGAGACACAATGATATAAACCTGAGCTACTCACTAACATGTGTCTGCTGTGTAACCATCTGATAAATATAACTGTTATTTACATGACACACAATTATATAAACCTGAGCTACTAGTGAAAGAGATGCGGCGTCGCTCAGTCCACGTCATACGGCTGAACAAATGATCTTTTCCAGGATCTTGAAAGTGGGTAATAGGTCCGTGTTGGAGCGGTGCCAGCACAAAAATAGGTTTGAGCAGACCAGAATACAATGTAGAGAAGGACAGGCGGCACTCCAGGATAAAAGTTAAAAATTCATTCTTTATTCAAAAATTCTTTAAAATAACAACACTCATGTTGCAAACAAAAGGTGGAGGAGGAGGAAACCTTACATGTTTTGTACCCTGCGGCACTTAATCATAGGTATAATCTCCCTCACATGTGTGGACAATTTAAACCCTGATCAACCAATCAGGTGTTGACAGTGTGGTTACTATGTCAACCATACAAAATAAACACAAGTCCTCACAGTGCGGTATGAGTACACATACACTAATCATACACAAAAAATATATATTAAAAAATATTATTTTAAACATTTTTTCAAATGTTGATGATCCTAACGGGGTGTGTATGAGTAGTGATGAGATATGTGGTGAGCCCTCTTTGGGCTCTAGCGAAACTTGTGCTGACTCTGGGCTCGCTTCCATTGAGTCGTAATTCAGTTTGCGTGCACTCGCAAACCGTTAAATATGCTGTTGAAAGCAATATCGTTTATTGACTGTTTCCAATGGCGCGTTATACCTCAATATCGGCAGCTGGACTCCGGCTGCAGAAAAAATCTTTGCGTCCCATAGAAAGTAATAGAAGCCGTTAATCGATAAATTATACCAGGCTTCCAATGAAAGAGCAAACCGTTAATATACTGTCAGAGGCTGTCGATACATTGAGAAATATTACACCTAGCTCAACTAGGTGTAAAAGAGGAAAATTGTGAGACCTATTTTCTATTGAAATTATAAAACTTGCAAATAATGCAAGTGTTTTAATGTAGAAATAAATTGTTATAAGTAATATTTATTGTTGTCTCATGTATATAAATAGTTGAACTTATATTCTAATAGAAATATCAGTATATATTTAAATATAATAATATATGCAAGAACATATCTACAGAATGCAAACTAGACCTATGCCTAGGGCAGCAATAAATATTACTTATATTTATGAAGTGGTAAATATAATTATATTAGAAAATAGTATTTGATTATTAAAAATATGGATAAGTGTTTCTTTATTTTTCTTGAGAGGTGATCACCGGTAAGGAGCACTGACGTTAAACGTAAATTCTATAGCGTAAGGTCGTGTTACCTTAGCAACTAATTGATTTTCATGAAATCCGACATCAGATGGAAGCGTTAACATAACGTTAACTTACAGCTACACGAAAAGAGCGACTGCACGCTATCCGCAAAATATTTAAATGGAAACCTGGTACTAAAATGGAGCCGTAAATTACTTTTAGCTGTCGGCCGCTTCGGTAGCTTACGGCTCCATTTTTAACAACTCAATGGAAGCGAGGCCTCTGTTGTTAATTTTAACTTTACTTTTGCACCTTAGAACATCTAAAGAATTTGGATGAGAGTGGGTATAAGCCATCTGATGCAGACATACCCAAGCCTAGGAAAAGGGGATCAGAATTTTATCCCACACATTTTAGGGATACTCACTTAAATATGTTCCTGAAAAAGGTAGAGCAGGAAATAATAGATTTAGGAGCACTAACAAAAGTGGGTAATACACATAGCAATCTTACAAGTAAGCAAAGATTAGCGATTGAACAGTTAAAGGAGAATCAGGTCATCTGATAAAGGTGGCAATGTGGTGGTATTAAACAAATCTTGTTATATTGCAGAGGCGAGAAAACAGCTTAATGATGGAATAACATACAGAAAATTGTCTGTCAGTCCTGAACAGGATTTTACAAGGAAATTGACTAAACTATTGGATGAGGCTGTGGCTTTGGGTTTCATGACAGTGGAGGTTGCAGCGTCACTTATTCCACAGTATCCAAAGACACACATCTTTCACCACCTACCTAAGGTCCACAAGGATCCCTTGAATCCCCCAGGGCGTCCCATTATTTCTGGGATAGATTCACTATTTGAACCACTTTCTGAATGGGTGGATTCAATATTACAACCCATTGTTCAAGGGTTAAGCAGTTATCTGAGGGATTCAAATCATCTCTTAAAGATCCTCAGAAATGTACAATGGGAGGAGGATCTTGGGTGGGTGGTGGTCGACGCTGTGTCCCTGTTCTCCAGTATACCGCATAAACTGGGTATACGGGCTGTGTCCTTCTTCTTGGGTACTAGAACCAATTACTCAAGTGAGTTTAAGTTGTTTTTCTGTGAGGTTGTTGAGTTCCTGCTGTCCCACAATTTCTTCATGTTTGATGGAGAATATTATTTACAAGTCTGTGGAACAGCAATGGGGGCTAAATTTGCCACCTTCGAGAACTAGTTTGTGGGATGGTGGGAACTCAACGCCCTCTATGATACTGATAAAAACCCTTTTGCAGATAGTATAATTTTTTTTTTTTTGAAACAATTTTATTTTATTGAGGTAATAATTATGGCATACAAGCGACACATGTCAGAAAAACATACAAGTATTTGTCTCAAAACATACCACATTTTCAACTGACAATTTAGAATAGAATAAGTATACAAATCATTTGCCAAATACCCTATTTACCCTCTAGATGGTATCTGAGGTCGCTCTTGGACCCCCATATAATATGAAAACACAACGCTACAGAGGGTAGTCTCGTACAGAAGGAGACCGCTCATGGGTCTCAGATGATAGACCTCATTTTAGTTATATTATGGCGTAGACTTAAAGGGCCACCTATGGACCCATGTTCTAGAATGAACATATATAATGTAGAAGGAACCATCCTTAGCAGAGTATCAAAGTATCCAAAGGTAGTTGAGATTGGGTTATAGCACCTCTAAAGGGGGCGAAAGAGAAATAAACCCTATGGGTACAGATAAGCATCTAGGTCTACAAAACGAATACACTATTAATGCTGATATAGCAGTACAAGGTTCAATCAGGGCTGCATTAACTTGTCAGGGATTTGTGCCTAAATGGGGATAAACATTAACTAGACTGTGACTATTATGGGTTGACAGTACAACATCAAAGTTATTCTGTACTTATTCATACAAAAGAGATATTTCGGCTAAGGGAGATATTAAATAGCTTGTATTGCTATTTTAGACTAGCACAAATACCTACGAGACTTTTAGATATATATTCTGAGTTTTCCAGGCCGCTATTAAAATTGCTGTAAGCATAGCAGAGAGGGTATTAATAGCGTAGGATGTACGTCACTTATAACAATTTCAAATTGAACTAAGAGGAGTTAAAGCATTACCTGAGCTATGAATAATATCCCTGGCTACACAAGAACTTATTCCTACAAAAGAGGCAGTTGAACTGTGACTATTATGGATTGATAGTACAGCCTCTGACTATGTCTCTGCCTAGTTATATAAAGGAGGTATTTCGGTTAAGGGAAATAGTAAGCGGCCCACTTTATGATTTTAAAGAGGCACAAAAACCAACAAAACCCTTAGATATATATTCTAAGCTTTTCAAGCAGCCAGTAGCATTGCTGAAAACCTAGCAAAAAGGAGAGTTAGTAGCGTATAATGCCTCCCACCTATAGCAAGTTCAGCTTGACTACCGTGTATACATGATATATCACCCGGCCAAGTCAGAACCCACTCTCACATAGGAGATATGTCAATTATAGGGATACAGTAAGCAGCATACATTGTGGGAGTAGGGTAACACATTGAACTATCAGCTATGGGTTTTAAGTTAATCAGGCAGTCCTTCAAAATTAGTGTATACGAATATATCATAGTAGGTTATCATAGCATAAGGTGTCTACTACGCTTATCAAATGTAGCTTAGGCTAAGTAACTAAAAGAAATTAAGGCATTAACTAAGCCATGCTTATTGTGGATTAGCAGTACTACATCTGCCTGTGCATTAACTTACTCCAACCAAATATCAGTTAGAGGGGTGAAGTAAACAGCTTGCAACGTAGTGATATGGTAGCATATTTAACTACTGACAGTATAAGGAAATATTCTAGTTTTTCCCACCAGTCATTAGGGTTACTATATACATACATACACAACACAGTAAAACATTATGGCATAAAATATCTACCATCTATAACAAGTTTTAACTAAAATCAAACAGAAAATAGGGCTATTATGTGATCCAGATAACATTGTACCTCTCCCACCGCCAGTGTATAGGAATCCCCCCTGGGGCATAACGTAATAGCATGTAGGCAGGCAATAGTACACAATAGCAAAGTCTCAGACAAGAAGTCCTCATAAATGCTACCGCTGGTAGATCCAGTACAAGCGATATCGCTGTGAAGTAATAACAATTCACTGTAAATCCTCCACCAGTCTAATATCAAGCGCAAGAGTTTGAATCTTCACCTATTAATTAACCTATGCCGCTTGGCTCCATATAAGGGTATCTCAGTAGATTGTAGGGGCTTGGGAGAAGTGAGTGACACCCCCGACACCCAGATCCTAATAGGCCTCTTACTGTCATACATCTCCGTTGTTCAGAAGCAGAGCAAATTTTCCTTCCCTCCGTGTCACCGTTAGTCATTATAGCCAGGGCTAGATGAACAAGATTGAGTCCTCTTTTACCCCGCAGCTTCAGCATTGTGCCTCTAGTATGGCCCAATTTCTCTGTGATAATACGGGAGGCCATAGATCTCCTCTCTAGTGACTCCACACCAGGCTGAGACTCCACTGGCGCGGGAGGTTGGGAACCCGTCTCGATAGGAGAATAAATGGTCTCTCTGCCATCTAAACCCGGCAAGCAAGGTGGAGATCTGTAACTTTGCTCACTTGTCGGTTGATCCCTGGATCCCGGTTGTATTACTTTTGTATTCCGCCAGGCTGTAACGAGATTACACAGCTCCTCTTCCAAGCTCTGGAAAGAATCACGTATGATTTGGGTCATTTGGTTTTCCCATCTGGCGAACCCCTCCATTTTTAATGGCAGATGTAGATGTGCCCCTGTCTTATCAAGCTTACAGTTACTTTAGGAGAGTAGATGGTTCCCTTTTTCTTTTCTTCATATAATTGCAGACAGCTTTAGTAGCCGTTTACCCTGGATCACCAGGGGGGGTTAGGTGAAGGTCAGGCCAATTCTCAGGCCGCTGCTGCGCACCACACCGTTCCGGTACTTTAGGAGTGAAGTTGGTCTTGCAAACAAGATCAAAGTAACAAGCAAATCATGTATATGCAAAATATCACACATAAAAGCTGAAATGATACCACAGTCGAGCTATAAACAGCAGATTTAAACACCCGACTCTTCAGCAGCTAAAATAAGCAGCCAATATGGCCGCCGCCCGGAAGCATCCCCCCGCAGATAGTATAATTTTGTTTATGAGATTCATAGACGATTTGATTTTTGTGGTCAAAGATGACCTTGTATTTGAAGATTTTCTGAGCTATGTCAACAATAATGATCTTGGTTTAAGGTTCACAGGAGAAGCGTATAAGGATAGAGTTAACTTCTTGGACCTCACACTTGTGGGATCAGCTGAAGAAAATAGGGTGATTACTGATACTTATAGGAAGGCCACATCAGGAAATACCATACTTACATGCCAAATCCTGCCATCCTCAACACCTGATAAAGTCCATACCCAAAAGCCAATTCTTACGACTAAGACAAAATACCAATTCTGATGATCTTTTTGATACGCAAGTTAAGAATCTAATTGAGAGGCTGGCATCTAGGGGTTATAATGTAGAGATGCTAAAGCAAACAGCAAAGGAAGTTAATAATACTTATTTAAATACCTTAGCCTGTCCTAGAGATACCACCAAACAAAGCATGTTTAATGATGATACGGTAGTTTTTTTCAACAGAGTTCTCACTGAAGTACCAGCAACTGTGCAATATTATTAAAAGAAATTTGCCTATTTTGAAAGGGGATGATCTCCTGTTTAAGGTCGTTGACAATATTAAGTTTGTCCCAAAAAAAAAGCCCACTTTAGCTACTATTCTTTCGCCTAGTTTAGTTACCAGTAAAGGTAATATGGGAGCCAGTAATTGGCTGTCTAGAAAAGGCACTTTTAGATGTCTCTCCAGAAACTGTGTCACTTGCGAAGTTATACAATCAGAAAATTTGTTTCAAAGTAGTGTCACTGGTGAGCAGTTTAAGATAGAACATTATGCCAATTGTGGCACGAATTTTGTGGTCTACCTTCTTGAGTGTGAACTATGTCATCAACAGTATGTGGGTCAGACTTCTCGCACCCTACGTTCGAGAGTAGGGAAACATAAGAGGGACATTAAGAATTACAACAAGGACTCTAGTGTGGCTCAGCATTTTAATGGAGTTCATTTTAGTAATGAGCCCAGAATTCTATTAAAAGTTATAAATATAGCCAGAAGGCCATTACGGGGTGGCAATAGGTATGAAATTCTCACCAGAAAAGAGCTATACTGGATTTGGAAATTAGGCACTAGATTACCAAAAGGCTTAAATAAGGAATAGGATATTAGTTACTTTGTAGGGTAATACATATGATATTAGTATTGGGCTTTGATATGTCAGTATGTATGTGTATATGGACACACTTATGCTTTGACTTATATCTATACCAATATATATTTATTTATATCTATGTTTATCAGCATATTATGTGTGTGTTTATATAGTTGATATTAAAGGGACACTGTACCCAAAAATTGTCATTCATGATTCAGATTGAGCATGACATTTTAAGCAACTTTCTAATTTACTCCTATTATTAAATTTTCTTCATTCTCTTGGTATCTTTATTTGAAATGCAAGAATGTAAGTTTAGATGCCGGCCCATTTTTGGTGAACAACCTGGGTTGCCCTTGCTGATTGGTGGATAAATTCATCCACCAATAAAAAACTGCTGTCCAGAGTACTGAAGCCAAAAAAAAGCTTAGATGCCTTCTTTTTCAAATAATGATAGCAAGAGAATGAAGAAAAATTGATAATAGGAGTAAATTAGAAAGTTGCTTAAAATTGCATGCTCTTTCTGAATTACAAAAGAAAAATTTTGGGTACAGTGTCCCTTTAAGCAATCACATCAAATGCCAAGTGACCCATTATCATCCTTTTCTTTTGCAACCCCCTAACTTTTGCAACCCCCTAACTTTTACGATTTGAATATTTGTATCCACATTATATGAGGGTTGACATTCATATTGAGTGCAGTGATTAAATCTGACATAGATGTTCTATATTAGACCAAAAGAGTCCTTAGTGTAGATGCACCTTTGACATATTCAAATAAATATTTATACGATCATGTTTTGAATATTTATGATATTTTATGTGTAATAGGCAACTATTTTTGGTCTCTACAATATCAAATATTATGTTTTTTTGAGTGCTATAATGAGTACAAATTCATTAGTCTAGGGTGTTTGTTGTTTTTTCAACCCCTAGCATTTTTTTTAAAATAATATTTTTTTAATATATATTTTTTGTGTATGATTAGTGTATGTGTACTCATACCGCACTGTGAGGACTTGTGTTTATTTTGTATGGTTGACATAGTATCCACACTGTCAACACCTGATTGGTTGATCAGGGTTTAAATTGTCCACACATGTGAGGGAGATTATACCTATGATTAAGTGCCGCAGGGTACGAAACATGTAAGGTTTCCTCCTCCTCCACCTTTTGTTTGCAAAATGAGTGTTGTTATTTTAAAGAATTTTTGAATAAAGAATGAATTTTTAACTTTTATCCTGGAGTGCTGCTTGTCCTTCTCTACATTGTAAACCTGAGCTACTCACTAACATGTGTCTGCTGTGTAACCATCTGATAAATATAACTGTTATTTACATGACAAAAAATGATATAAACCTGAGCTACTCACTAACATGTGTCTGCTGTGTAACCATCTGATAACTATAACTGTTATTTACATGACACAAAATTATATAAACCTGAGCTACTCACTAACCTGTGTCTGCTGTGTAACCATCTGATAAATATAACTGTTATATAAACCTGAGCTACTCACTAACCTGTGTCTGCTGTGTAACTATCTGATAAATATAACTGTTATTTACATGACACAAAATTATATAACCCTGAGCTACTCACTAACATGTGTCTGCTGTGTAACCATCTGATAAATATAACTTATTTACATGAGACAAAATGATATAAACCTGAGCTACTCACTAACCTGTGTCTGCTGTGTAACCATCTGATAAATATAACTGTTATTTACCTGAGACAAAATGATATAAACTTGAGCTACTCACTAACCTGTGTCTGCTGTGTAACCATCTGGTAAATATAACTTATTTACATGAGACAAAATGATATAAACCTGAGCTACTCACTAACATGTGTCTGCTGTGTAACCATCTGATAAATATAACTTATTTACATGAGACAAAATGATATAAACCTGAGCTACTCACTAACCTGTGTCTGCTGTGTAACCATCTAATAAATATAACTGTTATTTACATGACACAAAATTATATAAACCTGAGCTACACACTAACATGTGTCTGCTGTGTAACCATCTGATAAATATAACTTATTTACAAGAGACAAAATGTCACATCACAGAATCTTCACTTTACTTAATATGAGCTAATCACCTGTAGCTGTATGTATAGGAACTTTATCCTCCTCAGTCTTCATCTGATCACACACATTCGGTTCTCCTCTGTGCTCAACTGCTGAGCCATCTGTAGGCGTCACATTAGTACGGCCTGTACAGTAAGAATACATGTATGTGTAAGTAGTTTGTACCCTACATCCCTCAGACACAACATATGTACACACTAACCTGTAACCTACATGCACCTTACACATACTCACTTACCTGTAACCTGGGTACTTCACACACACAACATATATGTACACTTACCTGTAACTCCCATGCATCAGAAACAACACACATGCATATTTGCATATAACATATGTACACACTCACATGAAACAGGTGTAAATCAGACACAACACATATGCACACTTCCCTGTAACCCAAGTATCATAGACACAACATATAAGAGACAAAATGAAGCCATTATATAATTTTTCAGTTACTCAATATGCACTAATCACCTGCAGCTGTATTTATAGAAACGTCATCCTACTCAGTCTTCACCTGATCACACACATACGGTTCTCCTCTGTGCTCAACCGCTGAGCCATATATAGGCGTCACATCAGTACGTCCTGTACAGTGAGAATATACATGTGTGTGTGTGTAAGTAGTTTGTACCCTACATCCCTCAGACACAACATATGTACACACTAACCTGTAACCTACATGCACCTTACACATACTCACTTGCCTGTAACCTGTGTACTTCACGCAGACAATATACATGTACACTTACCTGTAACTCTCATACCTCATAAACAACACACATGCACATTTGCATGTAACATACGTACACACTCACATGCAACAGCTGTAAATCAGACACAACACATATGCACTCACCTGTAACCCAAGTAACATAGATACAACACATGAGACAAAATGAAGCCATCACAGACTTTTTCAGTTACTTAATATGCACTAATCACCTGTAGCCGTATTTATAGCTACTTCATCCTCCTCTGTCTTCACCTGATCATGTACATACGGCTCTCCTCTGTGTTCAACCGCTAAGCCATCTGTAGATGTCACATCAGTACGGCCTGTACAGTGAGAATATTTATTAAATATAAAACTTACATCAAGTTACTATTTACAAAATTAGCAACAATTTACATTACAAAGCACTTTCTGCACATTTATATAAACATGACAATCTCATCTGATATCTGTTATATGTCACTTGCTTGTAGTCAGTGTCCCATTATGCATAGCTGTGTTAGCTTCTGCTAGTCTGTCATTTTCAATTACAATTTTTACCTTCATATATCAGGGCCTGACAAGTTTAAAATTATAGCAGCCAAATATATAGTAGCCAGAAATGTTTTTATTTCTTATTGTGTGTAGAAGATAAAAATGAAATATAATATAAAAAATAGCATTTATTAGCTTCAGCATTATTAAAGCATAGGTATATATAGGAAAGAGAGTACAACAAAATTGTAGATGTGTGGTTCTGAGCTTTGCAAATCTCTGTACAAGAACAGAGCAGGGCATTATCCAGAGCACATTTTGTAAGGAGAGTCTAGCACCGTGGCACCTGGGTTACTTGAGCTATGCTCTACCCTTAGTACAGGGGACAATGCATTAGCTAACGTACACATCTATATCATGTTATGTTACAATCTCCTTAATGTGTTTAATGTCTTTAAAAGGAGACTAAACACTTATTGCTTTTGTGTAAAGTTGTGCTTTGTCCCACGGTCCCTAGAGAGGCTAAACAGCAAATTGCTGCAAATCAGACAGCTGGTTTAGGTGATTTGCATGTTACAGATTTTGCTTTTTGACCTCTCTAGGGAGCGTAGAACAAACACAAGAGATATATAATGTCCTTTTAAATGGCAAAAGTGGCAACATAAATAATGACAGTGTATTGTAAAGCTTATGTACTGCACATAATGTTCCTTTGACCATTCTTTATAAAATAACATGTTTATCTGCCTCTGTTTCCTGTGATTTTACTTTTTATCGTGATCAGATCATTTATGAGAATTTTCCGGCCAACCTGTGACACTGCAGCAGTGTGATTTATTCTAAATACAGAGACTGATACTGAGTGTGCACTTGGTGCTGAGAGTGTGCATGTGGTGCTGAGTTCATTATTAACTAGACTAATGAAGCAGCTTAATATAAGCTGCTGTTCAGTAGTAGAGTCTGCAAAGCGACAGCACACTACTGATTGTTATGTCCCTTTAAGACAAAGAGATTACTGAGATTTCTGGTTCATTATTGTAAATAACCAAATCTGATGACAAAACCAGGTGACATGCACGTGACGTCCTGCTTACCTCTGTGTGCATCAGGAAGCTCTGAGGTTTGGTTCTCGGTCTTGTCAGACATTGTCTTGTTCAGCAACTGAATTTGTCAGATATAATTATAATGTTTCTGCTTTACTGGCAAACGCAGTGATCTGTATTGTACGTGATCTTAACAGTAACAGGAGCCTAAACACAGAGAGAATTTTTTGTACATTTCATTGCCATAGGGGAAATTATGAATTATGGGTGAGCAACACCCATATCTGAGATTTTTTTGTGAGTTACCCGCACAAGTTATACTGTTGTTGTTTTGTTTGTTTTTTTAAAAGCAAACCAAACAGTTTTACAACATAATTTTAGTTTACAGAAATACCCTAATATTAAAAGTCATCATATTAAATACAATTTCCATAACATACATATTATATTATAGAGAGGTTACATTTGCCTTACATACACATACACCTCCATTCCCAGTATCTTATATAGAGATAAATCATATTTTAGAGAGGATCCCTCTACATATTAGATAAAGGATCCATGTTACTCACACACACAGCCCTTCCCTAGAACCTTATACTAAGACATATAACATATAGAGAGTTACAATCTGTTACATACACACACAGCACCGTATATACAGAGATATAAAACAATAGAGAGATACCATCTTACACACACACACACACACCACCTTATAGACAGAAATATAATACTATATAAAGGTACCATCTGTTACACATACAGCCTTTTGTACATAGACATATAACACTACAGAGAAGTACCATCTAATTTTAGTTTATATAAATATATCATACCAAATGCAAAAAAAAGTTAGATTTTGTATCATTTTCTATAACATACATATTGTATTGCATAGAGGTTTCCTCTGCCTAACACACAAAGCTCCCTCCCAAGTACCCTATATACATATATACAGAGATTATCTCTGTCTCACACACACATAGCCTCTCCGGTACCTTATACACATATATATAAGATTATAGAGAGGTTCCCTTTGTCTCGCACAGATAGACACCCTTTAGTGCCGTCCGACAAGAAGAGCGTGCTGTGCAGAGACTTCTATTGCCATTCTCCACAATCGCCAAGTTGCAGTGCGGTGTGTAACAGTATGTTATGTTCTAGTCTAAGTTACTATTAATAATATATGGAGAAAAAAAACTTAGTAGGAGAAACTCTGCGGTCACATTAGAGAATGTGATCGCAGAGTTTTATTCCCCTACTAACTTTTCTTTTCTCCATATATTATTAGTCTATACTATCAGACTACAATGGGATGAATAGGCAATTTTGTTAATTTATTCTAGCTCAATACCTACCATTTTCTGTGGGAAGTGTTGCTTTTCAAAAAATGATAGAAGATTGGCCAAAGAGAAAGTTTACCTCCCATGCGCTCCTGCTAAACTGCATAACTTCATACTTATTGTTTAGCAAAGGCACAGGAGAACGTCAGGCACTATACTACAATAATTAAAACACAATTAATTGTAATCTATCAATATGTGCACAATAACATATTGATAGATTACAATTAATTGTGTTTTAATTAAAAGTACATGAAAGATGTGCATTTCAAATTTAAATACAAAAATGTTTGGATAATACATGTTTGCACATGTATTTATTTTTAAAAGATAGCCCAACTTTTGCAATAACTTTTTTTTTTCACGCACTGCTGTTACAGCATTATGCCTCATGCACTGTTTCAAGTGCCTGATGTGGGATTATTGCATACATTGAAAAGACAATGCATATTAATACATGTAGTGGGTATTAACAAATCCAGTGATATTTTCAAAAACAAGCACTTTTTTATTGGGGGCGGGGCATCGCTGGGGGCGGGGCGTCCAGGGGGGGAGTCCTAGGGGGGACATGGGGGGGGGGCAGTTGGGATATGTGGTCATCCTACTATAGAGAGGTATCATCTTCCTCACACCACCTCTCCTCAGCATCTTATACACAGGCATATAACACTACAGCTCTGTCTCACACTCACATAACCTCTCCCCAGCACCTTATACACAGGTATATAACACTACAGATCTGTTTCACACTCACACCACCTCTCCCCAGCACCTTATACACAGGCACATAACACTACAGATCTGTCTCACACTCACTTCACCTCTTCCCAGCACCTTATACACAGGTATATAACACTACAGATCTGTTTCACACTCACACCACCTCTCCCCAGCACCTTATACACAGGCACATAACACTACAGATCTGTCTCACACTCACACCACCTCTCCCCAGCACCTTATACACAGGTATAACACTACATATCTGTTTCACACTCACACCACCTCTCCCCAGCACCTTATACACAGGCACATAACACTACAGATCTGTCTCACACTCACTCCACCTCTTCCCAGCACCTTATACACAGGTATATAACACTACAGATCTTTCTCACACCACCTCTCCCCAGCACCTTATACACAGGCACATAACACTACAAAAGCTACACAATCATATCAAACAGTGAGTTACACATATTACACACATGACACAATTATACACAGTCTGCGCATCGTGTACTTACCTCACTATACATAAACAAGTAGCTGAGTAGTCAATATCTCCACCCCCTTGTGTTTCCTGATAGAGTAGCAGATTTTTCCCTTCCCGCAGAAGGACCAGGCATGTCACAAGTCACATGTCTGATGTGACCACACGGGAAAGAGATTTACCGGAAGTAGCTGTGCAGGGCTGCAGGCAATCTCTAATGCAGCTTCCTGTTGCTGTTTGTGCCATTTGATCGCTGCTGTCATACGGAACAAACTGCTGCTGTCTCAGCACTTTATATGGTGGTTTCATGTAGGTAACGTTCTAATTGATGTGTCTGTGTATCACAAAGAACGTCTCTTAATAGTAAATACCTATAAGCTACTGCAGAGGATTGTGTGGGTTAGAGGCAGAGTAACCCATAATAGTATATATCTGTATATAAGGTACTGGGGTTGTGTGTTAGAGGCAGAGTAATCCTTGCTTTAATATTATATACCTGTATATAAGGTACTGGGGATGGGGCTGCGTGTGAGGGACAATCTCTGTAATATTATATACCTGTATATAAGGTGCTGGGGGGGGGGGGGCAGAAAGACGAATGATCCTCTCTATTATATTATCTATTTTATATATATATATATATATATATATATATATATATATATATATATATATATATATATATATATATATATATATATTTGTGTGTATATAAGGTACTGGGGATGGGGCTGCGTGTGAGAGACAGAGGGACAATCTCTGTAATATTATATACCTGTATATAAGGTGCGGGGGGGGGGGGAAGAAAGACAGAATGAGCCTCTCTGTTATATTATCTATTATATATATATATATAATGTATTGGGGAAGGGGCTGTGTGTGTGGCAGAGGGAACAGTCTTTATTATGATGTGTGTGTGTATATGAATGCATACATATATGTGAAGTGTATATGTGAGTTTGTATAGATATATGTGGGATATCCGTGTATGCATAGGTCAGTGTGTGTATAAGTATATGTATGGCTATTATTCTTATATGTGTAATTTCTGTATGTGTCACTGCTGCAGGTCTCAGTGTTACACAATATCACTGACCATGAACAAGATGAAGAAGAAGCTGCCTGAGCGGATCCTAAATCACATCCTGGAGATTCTCTACCTGCTGACAGGAGAGGTGAGAAAACATCATAACAACACCATGGTAACCTCCTGCAGTGAATATGTGTATTAGTTGCTTAGCAACAAGAAGTGATAGAGGCTCAGAGGGAAAGAAGAAGCCAATGTTTTAGGTGTTTTTGCAATTTTAAAAGTGTAGAATTGTTCTTGGAATATTCTGTTGTAGAAATTCACCCGATGAGACAGTTTGTGTTATTTGTTCCATCATCCCCATACACTGGCCAGCAATAGGCAGCTTATAAAGTGATGTCAGGCTTAGGCTAACAAAGAATAAACTGGTATTTATATGGTATAATCAAGTAGTAATCTGTGCAGAAGAGGAAGTGCTATTGTATAGAATGGCCCTAAGCATGTGTACATAATATGCCATATATAGATAATACCTGTACGTACACCTGCTAGCTGGTTAGTCTACTCACATCCTGGTAATTTCATTGTGAATGTTACCTGGATATCCTATCATTTATCTCAATACAATGTATGTGGGGGGGTTTTGTGTTTGTTTTTTTTCAACTGCACGCAAAGATACTGGAAAGTATCTTGCAGGATCCAGAAACTGACCTTGCAACATATTAGGCAGTGATTGATTGATCAGTGCAGGAGCTTAGTTATATTTTCCCTTAATTGCCCATAGCAAAGGAGATATCCAATGCGGCTATTAATTGCTGATAAATACTGTGCATATGTAAAACCTTTATTGTGTTCACAGATATTTTGCAAGGGATGTTAAACAGTAAATAAATGCTAGACATCATGATGTATTCAATGCAAAGTTTAGCCTTAGAATACTATGTATATGCATCTTTACAATTATATTAGTTTAAATATTGAAAATATATGTCTAAAGGTTTAATTTCTATAAATTACTTTAGTTTCTATAAAGTAATGGACGCCATCATGTTTAATACAGATATCGTATTATCTCTTTTTGTGTAAATAAAGCTAGCAACCTTTTTAGAGGGTGCACTACACGGCTGATTTTACTGACCACCCTGCTAAAATTATAACCAATATTAAAGGGACAGTCAACACCAGAATTTTTGTTGTATATAAAGATAGACAATCCCTTTATTACCCATTCTCCAGTTTTGCATAACCAACACAGTTATAATAATACATGTTTTGCATGTGATTAACTTGTATCTAAGCATCTTCTGACATCCTCCTGATCTCATGACATTTTATTTATTATCTATTGACTTTTATATTAGCCAATAAGTGCAGTGTCTGCCACAAGCCACGGGCATGATCAAAATTTTATCTATATGGCCTACATGAACTAGCTCTCCCCTGTTGTGAAAAAGCAAATAAAAAAGCATGTGATAAGAGGCAGCCTTTAAGGGCTTAGACATTATCACATGAGCCTTCCTAGGTTTAGCTTTTAACTAAGAATACCAAAGAACAAAGCAAAATTGGTGATAAAAGTAAATTGGAAAGTTGTTTAAAATTACATGCCCTATTTCAAACATGAAAGTTTTTTTTTTGGAAATTAAAATGAGCTAATGTTAAAAAAATGTTCTGATTTTATTGCACAAATTATCATTAAAAATGTTTGCGTTAAATTATGCAGAAAATGATATAATATTAGAAAATATTACACTGCCCCCACACTACTTTATAATGACACCTAACTACTTAATTATATTACCCAACTGGCAACTGAAAGCTGTGTGAAATTGCTTCTTTTATTGCCTGGTTTATATCTGTCCCTAATTATCTTCAGCAGGGAAACAGATAAGGGGCAACTTAAGCTCAAACATGGCGGCACCCATTATTTATAGAAACAAAACAAAATCAGAGGGAAAAGGGAACAAAATAAATAATGAAAGTATATTGCAAAGTCTTTTTTAGCTACATATAATTAAACATTTTATATTACAGTTCCATATCCCTTTAATTCCTGATATATACTGTGCATATATACAATATTTACTGTGTGTGCAGATATTCTGCAATGCAACACTTAATAACTTATATATACTGTACATATATACAATATTTACTGTGTGTGCAGATATTCTGCAATGCAACACTTAATAACTGATATATACTGTACATATATACAATATTTACTGTGTGTGCAGATATTCTGCAATGCAACACTTAATAACTGATATATACTGTACATATATATAATATTTATTGTGTGTGCAGATATTCTGCAATGCAACACTTAATAACTGATATATACTGTACATATATACAATATTTACTGTGTGCAGATATTTTGCAATGCAACGTTTAATAACTGATATATACTGTACATATATATAATATTTATTGTGTGTGCAGATATTCTGCAATGCAACACTTAATAACTGATATATACTGTGCATATATACAATATTTACTGTGTGCAGATATTTTGCAATGCAACGTTTAATAACTGATATATACTGTGCATATATATATACAATATTTACTGTGTGTGCAGATATTTTGCAATGGAACAATTAATTCTTTATATACTGTGCTTACATATTATTTTTATTATCCGGTATTTGTAGAGCGCCAACAGATTCCGCAGCTCTGTAAACATAGTCAATATACAGGATAGCTTTTGTAGGGGTCAAGTGGGTAGAGGGCCCTGCCGAGAGTTTCACTGTTGTAGTCGGCTCTTATGAAGCGATCTGTAAACAGCTGGGCCCATAGGCTTACATTCTAAGGGGTTCAAGGGGAAAGCAATGGAGTTAGGAAAGGTTAGTACTGGTTGTATGCATCCCTGAATAGTAGAGTTTTTAGGGAGTGCTTGAAGCTGTTAAAACTAGGGGAGAGTCTTATGGAGCAAGGCAGGGAACTCCACAAGATTGGGGGCCAGTCTGGAGAAGTCCTGTAAACGGGAATGTGAGGAAGTAACAAGAGAGGAGGAGATCCTGAGCTGATCGAAGGGGACGGGAAGGAGAGTATCTAGAGACAAGTTCTGAGATGTAGGGGGGAGCAGTGCAGTTGAGAGCTTTATATGTCAGAGTGAGGATTTTATGTTTAATCCTAGAGGCAAGAAGAAACCAGTGAAGGGAGTGGCAGAGAGGTGCACCAGATGAAGAGTGACGAGTAAGAAAGATGAGCCTGGCAGAAGCATTCATAATGGATTGTAAAGCAGCTATGCGGCAGCTAGGTAGACCAGAGAGGACGGAGTTGCAGTAGTCGAGGCGGGAAAGGATGAGAGAGTGGATTAAAATCTTGGTTGTATCTTGTGTAAGGAAATGTCTAATTTTAGCGATGTTTTTAAGGTGGAAGCGGCAGGCTTTAGCCAAGGACTGAATGTGAGGAGTGAAGGAAAGATCTGAGTCAAGTGTGACCCCAAGACAACGGGCGTGCGGGGTAGGGATAATGATGAAATTATCAACAGTTATAGAAATTTGGGGGTGCAGATATTGGAAGAAGGGGGAAAAATAAGGAGTAAAGTTTTGGAGAGATTTAGCTTAAGGTAGTGAGAGGACATCCAAGATGAGATGTGAGAAAGACAGTTAGTGACACAGGTTAGTAAGGAAGGAGGTAGGTCTGGTGTAGAGAGGTAGATTTGGGTGTCATCGGCATACAAATGGTATTGAAACCCATGGGACTTTATTAAGGAACCTAGTGATGACGTGTAGATTGAAAAGAGAAGGGGACCAAGGACATACAATATTTACTGTGTGTGCTATTTTGCAATGCAACAATTAATTATTGATATATACTGTGCATCAATATAATATTTATTGTGTGTAGATATTTTGCAATGCAACCATTAATTCTTGATATATACTGTGCATACATACAATATTTAATGTAGGTGCAGATATTTTGCAATGCTTTCCATGTGACCATGATGAGGGAATGTGATAACAGGATACACACATGTGATGTGAGATGGGTCAGTGATGTTTTTATGTTTCTTTCTTGCAGCGTGTGACTAACTCACTGACAGTGAGTGACATGACCGGGGACAAGATGACAACAGAGAGGATACTGACCCACACCCTGCAGATCATGTACCTGCTGACAGGGGAGGTGATGGAATATTCCATAATAACAGCTGCATGTCCCTGTCACTGTATTTGTTTATTTACACACATTAACATGGTTTGAAATGATTAGAATATGTTGATTGCAGCCTGACATGTCCTCGCTCATTCTGTACATGGGGTATATAACCTTTTCATACTAAGGGCCAAACATATGTATCTTTGTGTATATACTTTAATAAGCAAGGGTAATCTGAAAAACAAAACATCCAAAATATATTACAGTATATTATATTAGACCAGAAATGTTCAAATATCTATGTAAAGTTTTTAGCATTTCTTATCACTGAGGATGTCCACAAAGCTGGCATATTTCAAAGAAATTTGTTTAAGCAAAGAAAAGTTACAAGCGCATGAAAAATGGCTGTTAGGGGGTTTAGTGGTTGTGGGGAATTATTGTAGTGGGACCTTGAAATTTACAGGTTAAATGCTATGAGGTTGTGTCAGTTTAGCGATATTAAAGCAATATCATTCTATGCATTGTGCACGTGATATTCAGCTTGTAATATCATGGTAAGTTTTGCCAGCACTCTATTTAGCACATCTCATTATAAGTAAGTGATGCACTAACTAAGGGCTCGCTTCCATTGAGCTGTTAAAAATGGAGCCGTAAGTGTCACGCCGCACTAGCCGTTGCTAGGGGCGCAGCGTCTCCTTCCCTGCTAGTTGCCAGGGGTTGTGTCGGGTCCGGATGCGTGCGGCACTGATGTCATCGCTGCACGCTCCTGATGCCGGTCGGACGTCTGTGGCGCATACCCTGCGTCTATGTAAGTTCTACTACAACGATCTGTCACTGCCCAAGTATAGGTGTTACTTTGTGTGCTCCTGGGTGTGACAGATCGTTGTATTAATTTGCCTATTTTGTGTATGATCCCTGCCTGTCTGACTACTCTGCCTGCGATACCCCTTAATTACTGGATTGATATACTGATGCTGAACCCTGCCTGTCTGACTACTCTGCTTATTAAACCCTCTTATTTCTGGATTGCCTCTTTGTTGCCGAACCCTGCCTGCCTGACCATTCTAGTGGTTTGTCCTTGGACTGCTCTATCGTTGCCGCTGGGCACTGTCCTGCCTGTTTTGAGTGCTGCCTTCCTCATCTTACTAACTTTCTCTGCTCTGGGATATTCCCTATCATTCCGGCTCAACGCCGGGATAACAAGACTACTGGCCGAGTTCGGTCTGATAGAGGAGTATCCCACAAGCATTACAGTAAGCTACCGAAGCGGCCGACAGCTAAAAGTAATTTATGGCTCCATTTTAGTACCAGGTTTCCATTGAAAAGGTTTCCGCTTTGCGAGCCGTCACTCTTTTTGTGTAGGTGTAAGTTAGCATTGTGTTAACTCTTCCACCCGATTTCTAAAACATTAATAGGTTATTATGGTAACCCAACCTTATACTACACTCAATTGCATATACGGCGCCACAAACAAGTGCGGCGCCGTATATTTTACCCATCGTTCGCTGCTAAAATCAAATCAAACACCTAATGCATGCTCAATATCTACCTCTCAACCGCAACCCCCCACCGCAATAACTAATATATTAACCCCTTATCCGGCATCCCCCATACCGCAAAGTATCTATCAAAGTTATTAACCCCTAAACCTCCATCCCCCCCCACAACGCATAACTATCTATTAAATCTATTAACCCCTAATCCGCCATGCCCCCCACAACGCAAACTATCTATTAAATCTATTAACCCCCTAATCTGCCATGCCCCCACAGCGCAAACTATCTATTAAATCTATTAACCCCTTAATCCGCCATGCCCCCACAACGCAAACTATCTATTAAATCTATTAACCTCCTAATCCGCCATGCCCCCACAACACAAACTATATATTAAATTCATTTTTTTTGTATTTTTTTTTTTTTATTTTGGGGGTGGGGTGTTTTACTGTTAGAGGGGTGACAATATTTTTTAAGGTAAAAGAGCTGTTTAACTTAGGGCAATGCCCTATAAAAGGCCTTTTTAAAGGCTATTGGTAGTTTAGTATTAGATTAGGGGGTGTTTTTATTTGGGGGGGCTTTTTATTTTCATATGGATTAGTTTAATTTTTGATAATTTTGTTTATTATTTTATGCAATGTTAGACTTTTTTATTTTCTATAATTTTAGCTTAATTTAAACCTAGTTTCTTTCTAATGACACGATGAGTCCACGGAATCATCAATTACTGTTGGAAATATCACTCCTGACCAGCAGGAAGAGGCAAAGAGCACCACAGCAAAGCTGTTAAATATCACTTCCTTTCCCACAAACCCCGGTCATTCTCTTTGCCTCTAGTGCAAGGAGGAGGTGAAGTAATTTGTTGTCTAATTATGATTCTTCTATCAAGATTTTTTTTATTTTGAAGTCAGGGCAGGATTGCTCTGATCTTCCATCACAATTTGGGTATAGCTGTACTCCATGTTACCCGGGCTGTGGTAGCTTTAAAGCAGTTAGGAACTTGTAAAGTGGGCTTTGCTGTGTTTTCCTAACAAATTTCTGTCCTATGTCAGAATACCACAGAAGACTTACTCTGTTCATTACCTTTTCCACAGGTCTCTGTGAGAAGTGGCATCCTCTCATGCCTTGTTAGTCGTCCTACTGCCGGACAGCTAGAATTCAGGTAAGTGCCTTTTCGTCTTGTGGGGCTGGGAGACTGGCACTACAAACAGGTTGAAGCCCCTCTCTGCAACTTATATGGGACATATATATCATTAGAAGGATATCTGAGGCAGTATGCAGGTACTGGATGGTGACAGGAGAATAGGGGTGAATATAGAATCCCCTTTATTTATTTTTGGGCTCTTATGTATCATGTTAGAGGCTACTATGGGGTTAATGACCCCTCTAACTTTTAATTCCTTCCTTTATGCTCAGTAGCGCAGTAATAAGCGTACCTAGTGCGCTTCAATCTTATGAGAAAGAGCTTCTAAGGAATCGTGTATCGTGCGGTGTGTTTTAGAGCCTTTCTTGTTTTTTGGACAGTGTAGCATGTCTGTGCGCTTTGGGCTCAATGTCGGGAAAGGAATCTTAATTTTCTTTCTAATGGATGGGAAATTAATCTGGGTAAGAGTCCCCTTGTTTCATCCACAAGGGTGAGTTAGGGAATCATTATAGTTTCTCCGATTAGGAAAAGATTCCTATCAAATTTTTTTATTTTCAAGATATATTCTTTTTCCTTTCTCGGCAGTTTACTGACCGGCTAACTGCGAGTTCTTGTGGTCCGGTAAATAACGTAACCATTCTTGCAACCAGCAGGTTGGGAGTTTAGATCTGGCTGCAGTTGATTTTTATTCATCTTTCGATGATTTAATATGGAGGAATTGGTCTAATGTGATATTGGACTTCAATACTTTTTGCCATTTTCAACAGTGGATCTGTCTCAGAGATAGATCTAGATCAATCGACAAGTGATTCTCTCCCGTAGTAGTTTTCGGGAGTATCTGTCTCAGGACGCATGTTTTTCGATACATTCCTGGGTGAGGTGTGCATGGAACCTTCCTACTGAGCTGGAAAACAGTTTGAGTCTTGTTTTTAGGTGCAGGGATTTTGGATTGGAAGTGTCTGTTCTCCTCTTTATTATCTTCGAGTTAAGAGTGATTTACAATGCTCAGATGGCTTGGCCTCTGTTGTCCTTAGCTGGGTTTCAGTTGGACAATATCCCCTCAATGATTTACTTCAACCACCAGGAAGGCACTGGGAGTGTCTTAGCCTGGTTGGATGTGTCTGGATTGTACAGTGGGCTCTCAATTATTGTCTATCGGCCATCCGCTGTCCAGGAGCAGACGGTTGGAAGCGGTTTTTCTGAACAGACAGACTTTCCATCCCGGCGAATGTGAGCTCCATCCGGAGGTTATCTACCAAATGGAGGTTACCAGAATTGGATCTCATGGCGTCTTGTCGGAACGCCAATCTCCCAAAGTACGGCTCAAGGTCGAGGGATCCTCAAGCTGGTCAGTAATTGATGATTCCGTGCACTCACTGTGTCAAGAAATAAATAAATTTATCACGTAAGCATAATTTTTTTTTTATTTTTTAAGTAATTTAGGATTATTTTAATTTATGTAATGGCGTTAATTTAGGGTTTTTTAGGTTAGGGGTCTTAGTGATTAGTTATTTGCGTTGTGGGGTTTGGCGATTTAGGGGTTAATAGATTTATTAGGTTAATTGCGATGTGGGTTAATGGCGGATTAGGGGTTAATAGTTTAATAGATAATTTTCCTTGTGGGGGCACCACGGTTAGGGGTTATAGATTTAATAGATAGTTTGCGTTGTGGGGGCATGATGGATTTGGGGGTTAATAGATTTAATAGATTGCGTTGTGGGGCATGACAGTTTAGAGGTTAATACATTTATTATAAGTTGCGATATGGGGGGATGGTGGATTAAGGGTTAATAGTTTAAATAGGTACTTTGCGATATGGGGGCATGGTGGTTTAGTGGTTAATACATTTATTATAAGTTGCGATGTGGATGGGATTGGCGGATAGAGGGGTTTTGAAGTGCCGGGTTAGATTTCAATGGGAAAAAGGTCTCAAACTTTTTCCTGTTTTACACCTAGTTTAGCTGGGTGTAATTTTTGTTAGTGTATCGGAAGTGTATTTACGGTTTGCGCGGACATTGGAAACCGGGTATGATTTAAAAATTAGCGGCTTCCTATACTTTGTATGGGACACAATAATGGTTTCGGCAGCCGGAGTCCGGTTGCCGAAATTGAGTTGTAACGGGCCGTTGGAAGCAGTTGGTGAATGATATTACTTTCAACAGTATATTTATCGGTTTGCGAGTGCACTCAAACCGAATTACGGCTCAATGGAAACGAGGCCTAAGTTGCCCACAACAAACAAGTCTTTCAGAAATATTTTAACCAGTGAATTCTAATACACAATTGAGCAATACTAAAACACGGACCAAAGTCTCTCTTGATTTGTAATCTAGATTCTGTAATATTTTATTCTGGTTAATGGTAGAATGTATTTGACTCTAAAGGTCAAATTCCAACCCTTGGTCTTTGGTTGGAAAATTTCTCTATAGAATTGCACCATTACAGCAAAAATCCAGCCCCACCCCCTCATTGCAGAAGCGTTCACGGACTGATTATAGGGGTGCGCACTGCTGGGGAATGTGACATTATACTAGTGCCAGGGCTCAGTAACTCTTTACTTACCCATTTGGCCTTTTGAGTATTTTCCTAACTTCTGCCTGTGTCTCTGTATGCTCTCAGTAACATTACCCTGACTCTGTCAGTAAAAGTGTGTTACAGAACCATTCCCTGTGTCAGCGCTGAATGAGTTGTTTGTGTTTCAGGTGCCTATAAAGTGTGATGATGTTGCTGTGTATTTCTCTATGGAGGAGTGGGAGTATATAGAGGGACACAAGGAGCTTTACAAGGACGTCATGATGGAGACTCACCAAGGACTAAGTACTATGGAAATCCCAGGAAATGAGAGCTCAGGTAATGCTGTATAGTAATAAATATCTTACTCAGCAAATGCACATAGACTACAGACGTAACTGAAAAAGTGTAAATCTACAATCAGTGTGTTAATCTAATGAGCTGCCTGATTATAAACAAGTTTTATACCCAATAAATATCAAAACATTTTTTACAAGGGTGTGAGAGGCAAAAAGTTTGTCAGGGATATTAATGCAATTATATATGAATATTTTTATATACACAAATTTATTTAAAGTAATGATAAACTCTTCCCTTATAAAAACAGATCTGGAACGTTAGTGATATTTTAGATGGAGTTTAAGAGGCCTATGTATCAAAGGTCTTGCGGAAGACTTTGCTGAATGCCGAGAGCAATACACAAGAACTCCTGGTGCAACGCCGCCCCCTGCAGACTCGTAGCCAATGGGCCGCCAGCTGGGAGGTGTCAATCAACCCGATCGTATTCGATCGGGTTGCATTGTGGCGATTCCTGTCCGCCTGCTCAGAGCAGGCGGACAGGGTTATGGAGCAGCGCTCTTTGGCCCGCTGCTTCATAACTGCTGTTTCTGGCGAGTCTGAAGATTCGCCAGAAACACGAGCCCACAAGCTCCATACGGAGCTTGATAAATGGGCCTCTAAGTCATCAGTTGTAATGAAGATTCACAATAATTTACTTTTTAATATAGATATGAAATTCAAATGCTCCGCTGCCCACTTCAAAAGTCAAATTTTCTGTGAGCTAACGGTTTGAATTGTTGTCCAATCGGCACTCTCCCCATATGTCACTGTTGTTGTTAGCGCACAGAAAAATTTAATTTTGAACTAGGTGGCGGAGATATTTGAACTTCATATCTACATAAAAGTAAATATAGACGGCTAGATTTAGAGTTCTGCGGCCAAAGGGGTGCATTAGCTACGCGTGCTTTTTTTCTCCCGCACCTTTTAAATACCGCTGGTATTTAGAGTTCACAGAAGGGCTGCTTTAGGCTCCAAAAATGGAGCGTATAGCATATTTACCGCCACTGCAACTCTCGATACCAGCGGTGCTTACGGACGCGGCCAGCTTCAAAAACGTGCTCGTGCACGATTCCCCCATAGGAAACAATGGGGCTGTTTGAGCTGAAAAAAACCTAACACCTGCAAAAAAGCAGCGTTCATTGTTTCCTATGGGGAAACACTTCCTACGTCTGCACCTAACACCCTAACATGTACCCCGAGTCTAAACACCCCTAACCTTACACTTATTAACCCCTAATCTGCCACCCCCGCTATCGCTGACCCCTGCATATTATTATTAACCTCTAATCTGCCGCTCCGTACACCGCCGCCAGCTACATTATCCCTATGTACCCCTAACATCGCCGACCACTATGTTATATTTATTAACCCCTATTCTGCCGCCCCCGCTATCGCTGACACCTGCATATTATTAACCCCTAATCTGCCGCTCCGTACACCGCCGCAACATACATTATAGTTATGTACCCCTAATCTGCTGCCCCTAACACCGCCGACCCCTATATTATATTTATTAACCTTTAATCTGCCCCCCACAACGTCGCCGCCAGCTATCTACAATAATTAACCCCTAATCTGCCAACTATAATAAATGTATTAACCCCTAAAGCTAAGTCTAACCCTAACACTAACACCCCCCTAAGTTAAATATAATTTAAATCTAACGAAATAAATTAACTCTTATTAAATAAATTATTCCTATTTAAAGCTAAATACCCCTAATCTAACCCAAACCCCCCTTAAATAAACCTAACACTAAGCCCCTGAAGATCTTCCTACCTTATCTTCACCTCGCCGGGTATCACACCGATCCGTCCTGGCTCTGATGTCTTGATCCAAGCCCAAGCGGGGGGCTGAAGATGTCCATGATCCGGCTGAAGTCTTCATCCAAGCGGGAGCTGAAGAGGTCCATGATCCGACGGACGCCATCTTGGATGACGTCATTTAAAGGAACCGTCATTCGGCGTGTAGGCGTCGGTAAAAGAGGTTGGATCCGTGTCGGCTCGAAGATGATGGCTCCGGAAGAAAGAAGATTGAAGATGCCGTTGATAGAAGACTTCAGCCGGATCATGGACCTCTTCAGCTCCCGCTTGGATGAAGACTTCAGCCGGATCATGGACATCTTCAGCCCCCCGCTTGGGCTTGGATCAAGACATCGGAGCCAGGACGGATCGGTGTGATACCCGGCGAGGTGAAGATAAGGTAGGAAGATCTTCAGGGGCTTAGTGTTAGGTTTATTTAAGGGGGGTTTGGGTTAGATTAGGGGTATGTGGGTGGTGGGTTGTAATGTTGGGGGGGGGTATTGTATGTGTTTTTTTTACAGGCAAAAGAGCTGAATTCTTTGGGGCATGCCCCGCAAAGGGCCCTTTTCAGGGCTGGTAAGGTAAAAGAGCTTTGAACTTTTTTAATTTAGAATAGGGTAGGGCATTTTTTTATTTTGGGGGTCTTTGTTATTTTATTAGGGGGCTTAGAGTAGGTGTAATTAGTTCAAAATTGTTGTAATATTTTTCTAATGTTTGTAAATATTTTTTTATTTTTTGTAACTTAGCTTTTTTTATTTTTTGTACTTTAGTTAATTTATTTCATTGTATTTATTTGTAGGTATTTTATTTAATTTATTTATTGATAGTGTAGTGTTAGGTTTAATTGTAGATAATTGTAGGTATTGTATTTAATTTATTTATTGATAGTGTAGTGTTAGGTTTAATTGTAACATAGGTTAGGATTTATTTTACAGGTAATTTTGTAATTATTTCAACTAGGTAACTATTTAATAGTTCTTAACTATTTAATAGCTATTGTACCTGGTTAAAATAATTACAAAGTTGCCTGTAAAATAAATATTAATCCTAAAATAGCTACAATATAATTATTATTTATATTGTAGCTATATTAGGGTTTATTTTACAGGTAAGTATTTAACTTTAAATAGGAATAATTTATTTAATAAGAGTTAATTTATTTCGTTAGATTTAAATTATATTTTACTTAAGGGGGTGTTAGGGTTAGGGTTAGACTTAGCTTTAGGGGTTAATACATTTATTATAGTAGCGGTGAGATCTGGTCGGCAGATTAGGGGTTAATAATTGTAAGTAGGTGGAGGCGACGTTGGGGGCGGCAGATTAGGGGTTAATAAATATAATATAGGGGTCGGCGGTGTTAGGGGCAGCAGATTAGGGGTACATAGGGATAATGTAGCTGGCAGCGGTGTACGAAGCGGCAGATTAGGGGTTAAAAAAAATATGCAGGTGTCAGCGATAGCGGGGGCGGCAGATTAGGGGTTAATAAATATAATATAGGGGTCGGCGATGTTAGGGGCAGCAGATTAGGGGTACATAGGGATAACGTAGGTGGCGGCGGTGTACGGAGCGACAGATTAGGGGTTAAAAAATTTTAATAGAGTGGCGGCGATGTGGGGGGACCTTGGTTTAGGGGTACATAGGTAGTTTATGGGTGTTGGTGTACTTTAGAGCACAGTAGTTAAGAGCTTTATAAACCGGCGTTAGCCCAGAAAGCTCTTAACTACTGACTTTTTTCTGCGGCTGGAGTTTTGTCGTTAGATTTCTAACGCTCACTTCAGCGGCGACTCTAAATACCAGCGTTAGAAAGATCCCATTGAAAAGATAGGATACGCAAATGACGTAAGGGGATCTGCGGTATGGAAAAGTCGCGGCTGCAAAGTGAACGTTAGACCCTTTCCTGACTGACTCCAAATACCAGCGGGCGGTAAAAACCAGCGTTAGGACCCTCTAACGCTGGTTTTGACGGCTACCGCCCAACTCTAAATCTAGGCCAGAGCATCTTAATTACAACTGATGAATTAAACTCCCTTTAAAATATCACTAACATTCTGCATCTGATTTTATAAAGCGGGAGACTTTACCATCACTTTATGCTACAGACTAGCAGGAAATACATTGCACATTCTTAGGTTGTGATGCGCATTGGCTGATAGAAAAATGTAGATTTATCGAGCAACAGATCATCATTTAAAAAAATCAAATAGAATACAATGTACATTGTTTCATGATTAGCAAAAATAAACAAATTTTATTCTCTATTAGAACTAACAGGTCACAGTGATGAAAATCTAGACACAGGAACACAAAGAGAACTTGTACAGAATATTCAGCCATCAGATGTCTCTGCAAGTGAGTGATCTAATTCTGTAGTATAAGATTCGCACTTAAAAAAACGCTGATTCTGATATTATTTCACACTATAAAAATTATGAGCCTCAATACAGCCAGGTTGCAATGATAAAACGTATTTGGTTCACACCCCTACCTTGTCTTTTCTTCTCTCTCACCCTCTACGTTATGTGAAAATGACACACACACGCCCTCTATTCTCTTCACTCTCACCCTCTGATTTATGTAAATGATACACACACATCTTCTTTTCTTCTCTTTCTCACCCTCTAGTTCATCAAATTGTATTCTGAAAAATCCGATTTATTGTGAATTCAGTCATATCGGCTAGATTACAAGTTTTGCGGTACAGCTATACTGCTGAAAAATTGGCCATTGTACGTGGAATGGCCGGGAATGCATATTACGAGTTGAGGAGGTATAGCTATACCGCAAGCATTTTAGCCTGTTACGCAACATCCATTTCGCACTCCAAAAAATTACGTTTGAGTGTGAGATTTCCATAGCACCGGTATTGCAGGTTGTGCGTTCAGGCTAAAAAGCTTGCTTTTACAGCTTATACCGACACAATCCATTCCACCATCTGAGACCAGTAGTTATGGATTTTGTGTAACAAAACTGTTTCACAAAACTCATAACTAAACTGTTACAAAGTACACTAACACCCAGAAACTACATATTAACCCCTAAACCACCACCCTCCCACATCGCAAACACTTAAACTTCTTAACCCTTAATCTGTTTTGAACAGCCAATAGGATTTCAAAAGCTCTCATCCTATTGGCTGATTTGAATTTAAAGAATCAAATCAGCCTATAGGAATGCAAGGTACGCCGTTTTGAAAACGACTACCTTGCATTCAACTTCAGTGTACGGCGGTGGCCGTATAAAGAAGACCCTCTGTGCAGGATGTCTACCAGGATAGCTCTGCTCTGCACTGCCGGGATGAAGATTGAAGACGTCCCTGAGATGGATGAAGGTGTCGCCGTCTGGATGAAGACTTTTTGCCATTTGGCTGAAGATGGATGTCCGGACTTCAGGAATCGTGAGTAGATATGCTGGGGTTAGTGTTAGGTATTTTTTTATTTTTTGGGTGGTTTTTTTTCAGATTAGGGCTTTGGGCAGAGTGTAAAAGAGCTGAATGCCCTTTTAAGGGCAATGCCCATACAAATGCCCCTTTAGTGGCAATGGGTAGCTTAGGTTTCTTTTAGAGGTAGGCTTTTTATTTTGGGGGGTTGGTTGGGTGGTGGGTTTTACTGTTGGGGGGACTTTGTATTTTTTTTACAGGTAAAAGAGCTGTTTAACTTAGTGCAATGCCCTACAAAAGGCCATTTAAAGGGCTATTGGTCATTTATTGTTGTTTTTATTTTGGGGGGGCTTTTTTATTTTTATAGGGCTATTAGATTAGGTGTAATTGTTTTTATTCTTGATAATTTCGTTCATTATTTTTTGTAATCTTAGTGTTTTTTATTTTTCGTAATTTAGTGTTTATTATTTTTTGTAATTTTAGATTTTTTAATTTTTTCGTAGTGTTAGGTTTTTTTAAATTTGTAATTTAGATTTTTTAATTGGTAATTTTTTTTCATTTTGTTAGACTAGTAATGTTAGGTTAATTTATAGTTTAAACTTAGGTTTTAGTTATATTGTAATTTTAATTTAAAGTTAGGGGGGTGTTAGGTTTAGGGGTTAAGAGTTTAACCGGTGGTTTAGGGGTTGATAGGTTTATTTAGGTATCGGGGAGCAGCGGATTGGGGGTTAATAACTTTATTTCGTGGCGGCAATGTCGGGGAACGGTGGATTAGGGGTTTATAGCTTTTATTAGTGGCAGCGATGTCAAGGGGCGCTGGATTGGGGGTGTTTAGACTATAGAGAATCAACGTCCAATGCACCCGGTAGCTGTGACGAATAAGCATAAAGGAACAAAAATAGGCAGAGGCTCAAACACGGTGCAAAATATCTGTATTGCAAGTCCAAAGACAACGGCATGTAAATGTAACAGACAGGCAATGAGAAAGCAGGTGAAATGCGTTTCATATATGTTGCATTACTTCTTCAGTGACCAACTGTTTAGACTATAGGTTTATGTTAGGGTGTTATGTTTAAATGTAACTTTCTTTTCCCCATAGACATCAATGGTATTGCGTTATGGCGATCTGCATTCCGCACTTCAGGTGTTAGTTTTTTTCTAACACTCTCTCCCCATTGATGTCTATGTGGGAAAGCGTGCATGAGCATGTCAAATCAGGCCTTGGCTTTTGTGCGGTATGGAGCATAACGCACCATACCGCATAGCACAAGGAGGCTTTTAAAGTAACTTGTAATGGCAGCGCTATGGAGAGTGAAATAACACAATTTTTTTTGGCGTTATTTTCGCACCTTGTTTAGCGCAAAACTCGTAATCTAGGTGTATATGAATTAATATAGGAATACATTAGCAACTGGTACTTTGCAATATAATGATCCTTTTGAATTGATGACTGTAGGGGAACATTATCTAATCTACAGATTATTATATGTGCATTTTAAGTTCTGAAATCTGTTTTGAGGTGTATATGTTTCATACTTATACTTTCAAATTTTTCTGTATTTTAAATATTTAACGTAACATCTGAATTTTCAAATCTTTTCTAAAAATAAAAAATGTTATGTTATCGATGGATTTCAATATGCTCTGTATTAGGTGTATGGAAATTATAGTACCCATTACTATGTTAAAGATGAATTGTTTTTAGGGTAATATAAAATCCTAAACCATTAAATATTTTCTGCATTAAGGGCAAGATCAGAAATAGAGCACTAATATTTGCGGGCGCGCGATAAATAATCCGACATTACAAATGGTTGGTTATTTCTACCGCAAGCTTGTGGTAGCAATTAGTGCTTATAAAATTAACCAGAGATCAGATCTCTGGTTTATTTTATAAATGTCCACCAAATGCCCCCAAAATACAAAAAAGACATATAAATTTACAATTTGCTGCCGTCGCTACACATCTTACCCCCTTTGCTGCACTAGGTTCTCAAGCTGTATCTCATGCCATGAGCACTGGAGCCTATGGAAGTCGATCTCGTGAACCCCATTGTGCTCAGCTTGTAACACCATTGCACATTAGTGTGCACTGGTATCACTCAGTGGAGTGCAAATATCGCTTTTGCAAAAACGATATTTAGTGCTCCACTTGTAATCTGGCCCTAAATGTTCTGATATGACATTTATTACTGACGTAGATGTTAAAACCGAAGATCTGAATGTAATGTGTTACCTGGAAGTTCCAAGGCAGGAAATGTGTTACAGCGGCAGTGCAGGTAAGTGCGCATGCGTGATGTGTCTTCTTTTTATGAAGCATTGTATGGCTTTTGTAGTTTGTTGTCTGTAAGTACTGTACATTATATCACTAGTCAGGGTGTCACCTCAATCACACACGGAGTGTCACAGTACAATATAGCCTGGTACTCACCTGTTGTCACATTTCTAGTGTTTGGTTATATCAGCCCTGATCATATAATGACACCAAGCAGGAAGACCCTACACAGCTGCTGTCATTTATATCTGCCAGAGTATAATCATTGTGACATAATCAGTTGCGGATACACTGGTTGCATAAAATTAATCCCACACCTCAGTTATTTTTTAAGATACTCATCTGTATTTTCTGTCTATATATTGTTAGTTAAAGGATGTGAAAGACCATAAGGGAAGCATGCTCATATTATTTATTTTTAAATAGAACATTTTAAAAGGGACATTGTACTCTGCCAGGAAGCCACAATATTAAACACAGAACCAACCAAACGGATGTAGACAGCACAATACACATCTGCAAAAATGCAATATTAGTGATAATTACCCAGGTGAAAAGGGGCAACAATGATGACCATAGAAATTGTATGCGTTTGCAATAGTGTACACAGTCTACTTGCATGTTGTAATTAGCTGTTCACATGGACACACACGTGCTGATACAGGGATGCGGCCCATTGGTGGCACATTTATTTTACAATACATTTAATAAGGAAGTCCATGAACCTTTCTGTAATATTGTATGTTTGTATAAAGTAATTAGGATTTGACTCTGTGGGTGTTTGTGTAGGAGCTTGTGTAGTGTTTCTGTGAATGTTTCCAGAGGCTGTTGGAATACTAGTGCTGTATTGTCCCCATGTCAGGTATATAGGCAGTTATAAAACTAGTGCTATATTGTCCTCATGTCAGGCATAGGGACTGTTGGCATACTAGTGCTGTAATAATCAGGTATAGGTGCTATTGGAATACTATGCTTTATTGTCCCCTGACATGGGACTGTGGGACTACTAGTGCTGGATTATTTTTTTAAAAAGTGTACACATACAAAAATAAAAGTACGTTATAGCTTTTCTTTAAGTACCAAGAAGTACCTACATCTAATTTCATTTAAACTAGTTTTGTTGTTTGTATTTTAATGCTCTCAGCCTGTATTGAACAATAAGAAATATGTACTTTAAGATTCTGTACAGTTTAATGCATTTTTTATTGAGAAATGTATGTTTAACAGTTATTTAAAAAAAAAAAAAATCACGATTAAAATTGCAATCGCGATATTTCATGGTCAAAATCGCAATATTCATTTTTTTCCCATATCGCACAGCCCTACTAGTGATATAAATCCCCATAAAGTATAGGGGCTGTTTGAATTCTATTGCTGGATTGTCTATATATCAGGTGTAGGGACTTTTGGTTTAATAGTCCTGTATTGTTCCCATGTCAGTTATAGAGGCTGTTGAAATACAAGTGCTGTATTGTTCCCATGTCAGGTACAGGGGCTGTTGGAATGCTAGTGCTTTATTGTCCCCATGTCAGATATAAGGGTTGTTACTGTGATATCAGTGCATTTGCAAAGGATATATGAGGTTTAATAAATAAAAAAAAAAATGGATTCTATATTGAAAACTCTAAAAACTCCCGCCCAAAAACTGTGTAATACACAAAACATGGGGATTCTGATTGGCTATAATGGGTGTGTATTTGCAACTAGTAAAGTCACTAAATCCATCTAACTTGCTTTACTACATGGCACATGCTGTACTTATGATATGCTGTCACTACATGGAATTTATTCCAGATGTCACTGCTAGTGAGCTTATTTTATTTTTATTTCAGTTGAAAATGATGCTAAGATTTCATATAACATGGAACAAACAGATGATCAGTGTCTAAGAAATATAACAGAAGCTGCAGAGCAGGAAATATGTGACAATATAAGTACAGTTGAGTGTATGTACAGAAGAAAAGACAGATGCGCCACATGGCCCAGTATTGTTTGATCCACAGAGTTAAATTATCAGATTGTATTACATTAGACTCACAATCTTGGAAGCACTCCAATTAGTGCAATGGGAACAGTCTGGGATCTATAACAGTCACCCAGCAGACCGACCTCTTAGGGTGAAGAAGGATAATCTGTAGTAAAACACAAGAAGACACAAGGGTGCCTGTATGGCCTAGTACAGTCTTATACCAGGAGCAGTAGTATGTATGGTAAGATATATACTCACAAAAAGTAAAGCATCTCCATTGATGCTAATCAGACAGGAAGGGATCAATGTAGTCACCCAACAGACTGTAGCAAGGCTTCCACAGGAGGCAGGCAGCAAAAGCAAAGGTCCAGTGGGCCAATGAAAATCCAAATAAAACACAGTAGCAAGTGTTTGAGATAAAAAAGTATTAAACTTTACTGAAATAAGTTAAAATAAAGCGACGCGTTTCTCAGTCACAGACTGTTTCCTCAGGCATAATAAAATGGTTTACAAACACTTGCTACATATACCTAACAAACCAATTAACATAATTGATATCACTTGTAGTGGGTGTGATCTATGACATCATAGGTATCCTAGTTACAAATCTGTTTTGACAACATAAGTAAACACAATTTGTGTGTTGTATATTTAAACAAAGAAAAAATAAATACAAATTATAACAAAGAATGTTCAAAACAATCCTAAACCAATTTATATAATTACATATAACAATGATTTATATATCTTTTTTTATATATGTGGAAAATACATATCCATCTTAGCTTGTAATAGATAGTTTAGTCAGATATAAACTCCATTTGTGTACCACATATAGGCAGAACATATGTATATTAAACACCTTAGTTGTTTCTAATAAGTTTCTTATTTAGCTAGTTCTTTTTATATAGCAACTCATTCCTATAATGCCCCATTCAAATCCCTAATTGCAAGGTAATACTCTTTTTCTGTTTATCTTTTCCATTCATTTTACAAACAAAGTCGTGTGTTATCTAGTATATGAATTTCAAATGCTCATGCCTTACAATTTCATAATCAAGATTGTTCCTACTGATGATTATGTCCTATCAATACTAAATTTTAAGTTATTTCTAATCCGGATCACTTACTTTGTTTTGTTGTAAATCGCCATTAGAGTTTCTGAATGGCGTGCATCTAACGCTTATGCGCATGTCAATAGTGTAACCATAGGAACCATATGACTCATTCGGCTCCACGCTAAGCGCAAGTAAAGAGCTGTAACCTGATAGGTTTGTGTGACTCTTTGGCTCAATATAACAATTGGCTGTGTTCCAATCACTCGTGTTAGTATAGATACAATAAGGCCTATTCAGAACGGCACTAGATATAATAAGAAGCTGTTAGCTAATAAGATAGTGGTATCTTTTAACTATAGATAACTAGTGTCTGTGTTCCATCTCAGGGTATTAGTATGTCTAATTGTTCCGTGGATGGTACTATACCGATAAAATATTGTAACCAGAGTCTACCTATATTTAATGGACAAAAGAGAGAAATTAGAAAATTTAAGGTCTACCAGTGATTATTTGTACTTGGTAAACAGTGAGCGTATATATATTTGAGATGAGAATAATAATTAAATAAATGTACCATATATGCAGTAGTGGCTCGATAATGTATATAAATTGTATGAGGGTTATTGAATAACCTTCTTGTCATATAAAGGGCTGGTGCCTAATTCAAAACTAAACTGTATATAAATATTAGATTGTTTAGAATCCAAAAAAAAACCTAAGTGGCTTAATGACAATAATTTAAATATAATCATAAAAAAAAAAAACAACCTAAGTGACTTAATGACAATAATTTAAATTTATATATATGTGGATTGCCTAGTATTAATAGTGACCCCAATGAGTATTTAACTAAACAATAGTGGTAATGTGATAGGACCTTGGTGATAATGATATATGTATATGTGTGGATTACAGTAATAGTATAAAATAGTGTATTGGGTCCCCTATGATGATAGTGAGACTCTTAGTTAAATGTGATATTCTTATCTATACTTACAACTAAAATGGTGACATTGGTGTTATGTGATAATGATTAAAACTGATATGTTACATTTAAAGTGTTTGGTCAATATAAATAATAAGGTTGTAGTCCAAGGAAGTAAAGTAATAATAGCTCAAATTGGTTAGACCGCTAGATAGAAAAAGTGTTCTTATAATATACTTGTGTGATCTCTCAAAAGAATCTGTGTAAATCACAATAAATTATATATAAGGTGGGCATATGGTTCACTATACTCTGAACAACTAAGAGACTGTGAAAATTAGATCTATATGGGAGAGGGAGCTAACAGTTATAAAGAGTCTCCAATCAGCTTGCAGCTGTATCAGCTAGATGCAATCTAACATTGTGTGAAGTATAAGATAAATCCCTCAGTATCCTGGAATATAACTTGGGGATAAGGTACCCACAATTAATACCATATTTGTGCCAAGGGTTATCACTAGATGAGAAGTAGTAACTCCTGTATATGATGTCAAATCACCTTGTCATATATCAAAGGCGGCCAAATCAACACATTCATTTAGACCATCTGGTACTAAAGAATGTAGTTTATGTATCCAGTATGTCTCTCTACGGCGTAAATTGAGAAGAGGGTTGTGACTATTTCTGGAGATTTGTTCGATAGGTAATACAGATAGTGTTTTCACACTTCCTTTGTGTGAAAAAGCACAATGTCTAGATAGACTGTGTTTAAGATATTTTCTCTTGATGTTATAGATATGTTCACTCCAGCGTTTTCTAATGGTGCGGCTCGTGCGCCCTGCATATTGAGCCCCACAAAAACAATTCACTAAATAAACAACATAAGTAGATTCGCAAGATAATCTCTTGTTAATTTTAAATTGTTCCCCTGTTTGATGTGAAAAAAATGTCGTAGTGCCACTTTTAATGACTTTACACATATTGCATTTGCGCTTCATACATTTATAAACTCCACTTTGAGGGGTAAAATTGCCTAAGAAAGACCTGTTTAGGCCTAAATGATGGTTAGTACCCATAATCTTGTCTCTCACAATCTTGCTGGGGGCCAATTTATTTTTAAGTGTGGGCGCCCTTCTGTAGACTATCCTAGGTTTGGATGGGATGAGTTTTTTGAGATGTGGATCATCACAAATTATAGGCCAGTGTTTGGCTATAGTTTTTTGAATCTCACGATAATTGCTGTTAAATCCAGTAATAAATATTGGTGTCTTGTTATATTCAGCAGATATTTTTTTCTTTAGACTTTTTTTGGATCTTATCTGATAACAGGTAGGTATTTCTATCGTCATTCAATGCCCTAAGGTATCCTTTCTGGATAAGATCCAAGGGATAACCCTTTTCCAAAAACCTATCCTTCAAAATCAGAGCTTGTTTTTTGTAGCTTTCAATGGTGCTGCAATTACGTCTTATTCGTCTAAATTGGCCATAAGGCACGTTCTACTTCCAACTCATATAGTGATTACTGCTAAAGTTTAAAAAACTGTTACAGTCAACTTTTTAAAAAAAAGTTTCAGACATAATTGTACCGGTTGTTGAAAAAGATAAAGATAGATCTAAAAATTCAATTATGCTGGATTGAATGTTAGAAGTGAATTCTAATTCGAATTCGTTGGAATTAAGCGAGATAGAGAAGGTTTTAGCCTCTTCATAGGTCCCCCTAAACAGAATAAGTAGATCGTCTATATACCGGCCATAGAACACCAGACTCGCACCCATAGGAGACCCATAAATGTGGGTCTCCTCAAATCTGCCCATATAAAGATTGGCAAAACTGGGTGCGAATCTGGTGCCCATGGCCGTACCCTTCACTTGCAGGTGTGTGGGACGTGTCTGAGGGTCACAGGGCACAGGTGAGTGTACATGTGTGACATGTAAGGGACACAGGATACAGGTGAGTGTACGTGTGTCACGTGTCTGAGGGTCACAGGGCACAGGTGAGTGTGTGTGTGATGTGTCTGAGGGATACAGGGCACAGGTGAGTGTACGTGTGTGACGTGTCTGAGGGATACAGGGCACAGGTGTGTGTACGTGTGTGATGAGTCTGAGGGACACAGGGCACAGGTGAGTGTACATGTGTGATGTGACTGAGGGGTACAGGTTACAGGTGAGTGTACATATGTGACGCGTAAGGGACACAGGATACAGGTGAGTGTACGTGTGTCATGTGTCTGAGGAAAACATGGCACAGGTGAGTGTACATGTGTGACTTGTAAGGGACGCAGGATACAGGTGAGTGTACATGTGTTACATGTAAGGGACACATGGCACAGGTGAGTTCATATCTGACATGTAAGGGATGCAGGACACAGGTGAGTGTACATGTGTCACGTGTCTGAGGGTCACAGGGCACAGGTGAGTGTACATGTGTCACATGTAAGGGACACATGGCAGAGGTGAGTTCATATCTGACATGTAAGGGATGCAGGACACAGGTGAGTGTACATGTGTCACGTGTCTGAGGGTCACAGGGCACAGGTGAGTGTACATGTGTGACGTGTAAGGGACACAGGATACAGGTGAGCATACGTGTCATGTGTCTGAGGAAAACATGGCACAGATGAGTGTACGTGTGTGACATGTAAAGGATGCAGGACACAGGTGAGTGTGCGTGTGTGACATGTAAGGGACACATGGCACAGGTGAGTGTACGTGTGTCACGTGTCTGAGGGACACATGGCAAAGGTGAGTATACATGTGTGACATGTAAGGGATGCAGGACACAGGTGAGTGTACATGTGTGATGTGTCTGTGGGAAACCAGGCACAGTTGAGTGTACTTACCTGTGTTACATGTCTCTGCGAGACAGGGCACAGGTAAGTGTATGTGTGTGATGTGTCTCCCTTTTCTACTACTCACAGCCCAATAAAACACATATATGATAACTCACCTGTTTTTTGTGGTGATTGAGATATAACTTATGTAGGGCTGAATTCTAAATATAATTAAAGCAAAAGACTGAAAAACGCTTCAGCACAAGGGTATGAAATAGCTCAGCAGTTAAAGGGATAGGAAAGTCCAAATTAAACTTGATACAAACAAACTTCAGGGAATTGCTTTGACACTCAGGCCTAGATTTAGAGTTCGGCGGTAGCCGTCAAAACCAGCGTTAGAGGCTCCTAACGCTGGTTTTGGGCGCCCGCTGGTATTTGGAGTCAGTGATTAAAGGGTCTAACGCTCACTTTTCAGCCGCGACTTTTCCATACCGCAGATCCCCCTACGCCATTTGCGTATCCTATCTTTTCAATGGGATCTTTCTAACGCTGGTATTTAGAGTCGTTTCTGCAGTGAGCGTTAGAGCTCTAACGACAAGATTCCAGCCGCCTGAAAATAGCAGGAGTTAAGAGCTTTCTGGCTAACGCCGGTTTATAAAGCTCTTAACTACTGTACCCTAAAGTACACTAACACCCATAAACTACCTATGTACCCCTAAACCGAGGTCCCCCCACATCGCCGCCACTCGATTAAAATTTTTAACCCCTAATCTGCCGACCGCCACCTACGTTATACTTATGTACCCCTAATCTGCTGCCCCTAACACCGCCGACCCCTGTATTATATCTATTAACCCCTAACTTGCCCCCCACAACGTCGCCGCAAGCTACTTAAAATAATTAACCCCTAATCTTCCGACCGCAAATCGCCGCCACCTACGTTATCCCTATGTACCCCTAATCTGCTACCCCTAACATCGCCGACCCCTATGTTATATTTATTAACCCCTAATCTGCCCCCCACAACGTCGCCGACACCTACCTACACTTATTAACCCCTAATCTGCCGAGCGGACCTGAGCGCTACTATAATAAAGTTATTAACCCCTAATCCGCCTCACTAACCCTATCATAAATAGTATTAACCCCTAATCTGCCCTCCCTAACATCGCCGACACCTACCTTCAATTATTAACCCCTAATCTGCCGACCGGAGCTCACCGCTATTCTAATAAATGTATTAACCCCTAAAGCTAAGTCTAACCCTAACACTAACACCCCCCTAAGTTAAATATAATTTTTATCTAACGAAATAAATTAACTCTTATTAAATAAATAATTCCTATTTAAAGCTAAATACTTACCTGTAAAATACATCCTAATATAGCTACAATATAAATTATAATTATATTATACCTATTTTAGGATTAATATTTATTTTACAGGCAACTTTGTAATTATTTTAACCAGGTACAATAGCTATTAAATAGTTAAGAACTATTTAATAGTTACCTAGTTAAAATAATAACAAATTTACCTGTAAAATAAATCCTAACCTAAGATATAATTAAACCTAACACTACCCTATCAATAAAATAATTAAATAAACTACCTACAATTACCTACAATTAACCTAACACTACACTATCAATAAATTAATTAAACACAATTGCTACAAATAAATAAAATTAAATAAACTATCTAAAGTACAAAAAATAAAAAAGAACTAAGTTACAGAAAATAATAAAATATTTACAAACATAAGAAAAATATTACAACAATTTTAAACTAATTACACCTACTCTAAGCCCCCTAATAAAATAACAAAGCCCCCCAAAATAAAAAATTCCCTACCCTATTCTAAAATACAAATATTACAAGCTCTTTTACCTTACCAGCCCTGAACAGGGCCCTTTGCGGGGCATGCCCCAAGAATTTCAGCTCTTTTGCCTGTAAAAAAAAACATACAATACCCCCCCCCCAACATTACAACCCACCACCCACATACCCCTAATCTAACCCAAACCCCCCTTAAATAAACCTAACACTACCCCCCTGATGATCTTCCTACCTTGTCTTCACCATGCCAGGTTCACCGATCCGTCCTGGCTCCAAGATCTTCATCTAACCCAAGCGGGGGCTAGACATCCACTGAAGAAGTCCAGAAGAGGGTCCAAAGTCTTCCTCCTATCCGGCAAGAAGAGGACATCCGGACCGGCAAACATCTTCTCCAAGCGGCATCTTCTATCTTCTTCCATCCGATGACGACCGGCTCCATCTTGAAGACCTCCAGCGCGGATCCATCCTCTTCTTCCGACGACTAGACGACGAATGACGGTTCCTTTAAGGGACGTCATCCAAGATGGCGTCCCTCGAATTCCGATTGGCTGATAGGATTCTATCAGCCAATCGGAATTAAGGTAGGAATTTTCTGATTGGCTGATGGAATCAGCCAATCAGAATATAGTTCAATCCGATTGGCTGATCCAATCAGCCAATCAGATTGAGCTCGCATTCTATTGGCTGATCGGAACAGCCAATAGAATGCGAGCTCAATCTGATTGGCTGATTGGATCAGCCAATCGGATTGAACTATATTCTGATTGGCTGATTCCATCAGCCAATCAGAAAATTCCTACCTTAATTCCGATTGGCTGATAGAATCCTATCAGCCAATCGGAATTCGAGGGACGCCATCTTGGATGACGTCCCTTAAAGGAACCGTCATTCGTCGTCTAGTCGTCGGAAGAAGAGGATGGATCCGCGCTGGAGGTCTTCAAGATGGAGCCGGTCGTCATCGGATGGAAGAAGATAGAAGATGCCGCTTGGAGAAGATGTTTGCCGGTCCGGATGTCCTCTTCTTGCCGGATAGGAGGAAGACTTTGGACCCTCTTCTGGACTTCTTCAGTGGATGTCTAGCCCCCGCTTGGGTTAGATGAAGATCTTGGAGCCAGGACGGATCGGTGAACCTGGCATGGTGAAGACAAGGTAGGAAGATCATCAGGGGGGTAGTGTTAGGTTTATTTAAGGGGGGTTTGGGTTAGATTAGGGGTATGTGGGTGGTGGGTTGTAATGTTGGGGGGGGGGTATTGTATGTTTTTTTTTACAGGCAAAAGAGCTGAAATTCTTGGGGCATGCCCCGCAAAGGGCCCTGTTCAGGGCTGGTAAGGTAAAAGAGCTTGTAATATTTGTATTTTAGAATAGGGTAGGGAATTTTTTATTTTGGGGGGCTTTGTTATTTTATTAGGGGGCTTAGAGTAGGTGTAATTAGTTTAAAATTGTTGTAATATTTTTCTTATGTTTGTAAATATTTTATTATTTTCTGTAACTTAGTTCTTTTTTATTTTTTGTACTTTAGATAGTTTATTTAATTTTATTTATTTGTAGCAATTGTGTTTAATTAATTTATTGATAGTGTAGTGTTAGGTTAATTGTAGGTAATTGTAGGTAGTTTATTTAATTATTTTATTGATAGGGTAGTGTTAGGTTTAATTATATCTTAGGTTAGGATTTATTTTACAGGTAAATTTGTTATTATTTTAACTAGGTAACTATTAAATAGTTCTTAACTATTTAATAGCTATTGTACCTGGTTAAAATAATTACAAAGTTGCCTGTAAAATAAATATTAATCCTAAAATAGGTATAATATAATTATAATTTATATTGTAGCTATATTAGGATTTATTTTACAGGTAAGTATTTAGCTTTAAATAGGAATTATTTATTTAATAAGAGTTAATTTATTTCGTTAGATAAAAATTATATTTAACTTAGGGGGGTGTTAGTGTTAGGGTTAGACTTAGCTTTAGGGGTTAATACATTTATTAGAATAGCGGTGAGCTCCGGTCGGCAGATTAGGGGTTAATAATTGAAGGTAGGTGTCGGCGATGTTAGGGAGGGCAGATTAGGGGTTAATACTATTTATGATAGGGTTAGTGAGGCGGATTAGGGGTTAATAACTTTATTATAGTAGCGCTCAGGTCCGCTCGGCAGATTAGGGGTTAATAAGTGTAGGTAGGTGTCGGCGACGTTGTGGGGGGCAGATTAGGGGTTAATAAATATAACATAGGGGTCGGCGATGTTAGGGCAGCAGATTAGGGGTACATAGGGATAACGTAGGTGGCGGCGGTTTACGGAGCGGCAGATTAGGGGTTAAAAGTGTAATGCAGGGGTCAGCGATAGCGGGGGGCGGCAGATTAGGGGTTAATAAGTGTAAGGTTAGGGGTGTTTAGACTCGGGGTACATGTTAGGGTGTTAGGTGCAGACTTAGGAGGTGTTTCCCCATAGGAAACAATGGGGCTGCGTTAGGAGCTGAACGCTGCTTTTTTGCAGGTGTTAGGTTTTTTTTCAGCTCAAACAGCCCCATTGTTTCCTATGGGAGAATCGTGCACGAGCACGTTTTTGATGCCGGCCGCGTCCGTAAGCAACTCTGGTATCGAGAGTTGCATTTGCGGTAAAAATGCTCTACGCTCCTTTTTTGGAGCCTAACGCAGCATTTGTTTGAACTCTCGATACCAGAGTTAAATTTATGGTGCGGCCAGAAAAAAACCCGCGGAGCGTTAACAGCCCTTTTACCGCCGAACTCTAAATCTAGGCCTCAGTGTGGTAGTAGCGGCAAACCGCAGTGATCTTCGCCTAAGGAAAACACCCCTCTTGACCTCACAATGACGTGTACACCACTGTCGGCATGGTACTGGTGCAATGAACGGAGCGTTCCACCACCGCATCAACAAATCAAAGACAGCCAACGATCGATGCACCCAGACAGCAGGCAGCAGGCAAAAAAGGAAAATTGGCTATCTATTAAACCTGGGTTTTTTAAGTGTGGGAGTAGGAGGTGTAAATCTTGTTCTTATGCTTCTTTTGGTACTAGTTTTGTGTCAACTGCAAATAAGAAAAGTTTTCAGATACAGGAACATATAACTTGCAACTCATGTTATGTCATTTATCTTCTGACCTGTAGGGGGTGCTATAGGCAGTATATAGGACAAATTACACGGGCCCTAAAGGATTGCTTTTTAGAACATTTACGTTCAATTGAAGATCCGGAGTCCACTACTCCCATTTCCCTGCATTTCAGGAGAGAGCACAACTCTGTTCCCTGTTGACATTCCAGGGTATCCAGCTGATTCCCAGACATCCCAGAGGGGGTAATAGAGGAGTAATTCTCAGTATAAGAGAAGTTTCTGGATATTTCAGGTGGATACTAGAATGCCTACAGGCTTGAATTCAGAATGGGATGTTAAACTTTTTGTAGATCAATAATAAATCTCGCTGTCACTTTAAATCTTGGATTTTAGTTTGCACACAATAACACTCAGTAAAATATGATGGTGGGGAAATTGACATATGTACTATGGTTTTTTGTTTCTATTGGAATATTGTTTAATTCACTGTATTAGAAATACATATAAGAATAATGTTGTTGTATTTACTCTTTATATAAATATACAATATACGAATATTATTGTAATGGTGTGTTTGTAGTGCATTATTACATATCCCTTTAAATCACCCATATTCATCTGCTTAATTACCCATAACACTGTGATTTTACCATTAGTATATGGGAGGAGTTTTATCCAGTGTATAAAAGTTAGCAGTGTATTATGGGTGATTATATGGTCATTGAGAAAGTTATGTTGTAACATATGAAACGCGTTTGACCTTAGCTGCCTGTTTTTTTCAATATATGCCGTTACTTGTGTCACAGCTGTGATTGTTTTTGCTGTGAAGCAATAAATTCTGCATTTATTAACCTTCCTGTTTGGGGGCTCTTTATTGGCCGCTGCCTGCTGTCTGGGTGCATGGATCGTTGGCTGTCTCCAAATTAAACTTGCATGATTCAGATAGAGCATACCATTTTAAGACCCTTTTTAATTCACTTCTATTTTCAAATGTGCTTCGTTCTTTTGGTATCCCTTGTTGAAAAGGAATATGCACATATCCTACACTAGTGGGAACTAGCTGCTGATTGGTGTCTGCACACATTTGTCTGTTGTGATTGGCTAACTAGATGTGTTCATCTAGCTGCCAGTAGTGCAGTGCTGTTCCTTCAGCAAAGGATTAAAAGATAATGAAGCAAATTTGCTAATAGAAGTAAATTGGAAAGTTTGTTTAAATGGTATGTTCTATCCAAATCATGAAATAAAATAATTAAGATAATTGAATGGTCTATAGTGATATTTTAATAAGCAATGGAGAATGGGTTTTATTTTCAAAATTTCACAAAACCCTATAATACTGTTTACTGTTGTGCTGATGTCATTACATGGAATGTTTCTTACTGATGTGACTGCTACTGATGTAGGCTCAGGCGTATTTACCTTCAATTATAAACATTTTCACATTTTGTTTTCAACTATTTTTTAAAGTAAAGAGTGATTTATTTATTCTTTTTTTTTCTTCAGGTGAAAATGATTCTAAGATTTCATGTAACACGGAACAAACAGAAGATCAGTGGCAAAGAAATATAACAGAAGCTGCAGAGCAGGAAATATGTGACAATATAAGTACAGGTAGGTGTATGTGTGTGACGTGTCTGAGGGATGCAGGGCATAGGTGAGTGTATATGTGTGACACATGAGAGGGATACAGGGCACAGGTAAGTGTATATGTGTGACACAATAAAGGGATGCAGGGCACAGGTGAGTGTATATGTGTGACACAATAGAGGATGCAGGGCACAGGTGAGTGTATATGTGTGACACAATAGAGGGATGCAGGGCACAGGTAAGTGTATATGTGTGTGACATGTCTGTGGGAAGGAGAAAATAGGTGAGTGTACATGTTTGACATATCTAAGGAAAGCAGGACACATGTGAGTGTATATGTCTGATACAATAAAGGGATGCAGGGCACAGGTGAGTGTATATGTGTGACACAATAGAGGGATGCAGGGCACAGGTGAGTGTATATGTGTGACACAATAAAGGGATGCAGGGCACAGGTGAGTGTATATGTGTGACACAATAGAGGATGCAGGGCACAGGTGAGTGTATATGTGTGACACAATAGAGGGATGCAAGGCACAGGTGAGTGTATATGTGTGACACAATAGAGGGATGCAGGGCACAGGTGAGTGTATATGTGTGAGACAATAGAGGGATGCAGGTCACATGTGAGTGTATATGTGTGACACAATAGAGGGATGCAGGGCACATGTGAGTGTATATGTGTGACACAATAGAGGGATGCAGGGCACATGTGAGTGTATATGTGTGAGACAATAGAGGGATGCAGGGCACAGGTGAGTGTATATGTGTGACACAATAGAGGGATGCAGGGCACAGGTGAGTGTATATGTGTGACGCATTAGAGGGATGCAGGGCACAGGTGAGTGTATATGTGTGACACAATAGAGGGATGCAGGGCACAGGTGAGTGTATATGTGTGACACATTAGAGGGATGCAGGGCACAGGTGAGTGTATATGTGTGACACATTAGAGGGATGCAGGGCACAGGTGAGTGTATATGTGTGACACAATAGATGGATGCAGGGCACAGGTGAGTGTATATGTGTGACACAATAGAGGGATGCAGGGCACAGGTGAGTGTATATGTGTAGAAAAATATATTGTTGGGATTGTCTTAGGTGGATTATGGATATCCACAAAGCTCCTCAAAGAAAACAGTTAATACTCCCAATAACTGTAATGTGTTTATAACATGGTTGCAATGTTTGAGAAGTGCTTAAAGCTAATGTGGTTCTGTTCTTTCTTTATATTATGTTATATATGGAATAATTCCCATTGGTTGAAATTAACACTTGATATATGTCTCCTATATTATTAATTAACTATTGTTATATATCATTGATTGATACAAGTTAATATATCTGTATACCTGTATACTTTTCTTCTGACATGATTGATTATATACGTATACTAAGACTAAAAAAATAGGAATAGATACATGAATATCATTAGTAAATATTTCCTTATATATTCCTTCTATATATTTATGTCTCTGTTGTTATCAATTTTTAGCATATATAAAGAACGATACTATACAGTTGCATAAAATCTAACACTTTATCATATATAAAGAACGATACTATACAGTTGCATAAAATCTAACACTTTACTAAGTATATATTTGTGTTGGTTACATATAATAACATACAAATTATATAAAATCCATACATTAAAATTGAGTTGTTGCCACAACTCTGCCTTCAATTTGGAGGTCTGTTATGTTGATTTAAAAAATTTGTGTTGATTAAAAGTTTGTTGCTTTTGAAAACGCTATTATCCCATTGATATTTATTGAAAACGCTATTATCCCATCTTTCCATACAATTGTATTGCAGTGGTATTAATCAATTTGTCTTTGGATGTTAATAAATTACTCAGTTGATGTGTTATAAATCCGTAATATTACACACAATTGATTTGACTTTCTTTTATAAGAATTTATGATACCCTCTTACCGGACCTCTGATGGCTTTACCTCCTTTTTTTCAATGCCTTCAATTTGAAGGCAGAGTTGTGGCCACAACTCGATTTTATTGTATGGATTTTATATAATTTGTATGTTATTATATGTAACCAACACAAAAATATACTTACTAAAAATTGATAACAACAGAGACATAAATATATAGAAGGCATATATAAGGAGATATATACTAATGATATTCATGTATCTATTCCTATTTTTTTAGTCTTAGTATACGTATATAATCAATCACGTCAGAAGAACAGTATACAGGTATACAGATATATTAACTTTTAGCAATCAATGATATATAACAATAGTTAATTAATAATATAGGAGACATATATTAAGTGTTAATTTCAACCAATGGAAATTATTCCATATACAACATAATATAAGAAAGAACAGAACCACATTAGCTTTTAGCGCTTCTCAATCATTGCACCCATGAGTGTATATGTGTGACAGGTGAGTGTAAGTGTGTGACATGTCTGTGGGAAGGAGGGGATAGGTACATTTATGACATATCTAATGAAAGCAGGGCACATGTGAGTGTACGTGTGTGACATGTCTGAGAAAAGCAGGGCATGTGTGAGTATAGGTGTGTTAAATATTTAAGAGAAGCCGGGCATAGATGACTGAATATGTGTGACACGTGAGAGGGATGCATAGCACAGATGAGTGTAACTGACAAGTCTGTGGGAAAATGAACATGTGAGTGTTTGTGTGTGACATGTCTTTGGGATGTAGGGCACAGGTGAGTGTACGTGTGTGACATGTCTTTGGAAAGTAGGGCAGGCACATGTGAGTGTACGTGTGTGACATGTCTGAGGAAATCAGGGAAAATGTGAGTTTATGTGTGTGACACTTGAGATGGATGTAGGGCACATGTGTGTGACATGTCTGTTGGAAACAGGGTACAGATAGTGTATGTGTGCAAAATGTGAGGGTTGCATGGCACAGTTGAGTGTATGTGTGAGATGTGCCTGTGGGAAACGTCACAGGTGCGTGTGTGTGGCGGGTCTGTGGGAAACCGGGCACAGGTGTGTGTACATATTAGTGAACATACACATCACACACGCACACAGGGCACAGGTGAGTGTACGTGTGTGATGTGTATGTTCACTAATATAGTTTATTTTACATATTACAGTATATATTACTTTTTATATAAAGTGATAATCTGGGCTTCATTACAAGTAAATAATATATGGCATAAATGCAACATTCTTAAACAATAAAACTGAATGTTTTGCGCACATAAACAATAAGCACTCATGTTTCATATTAAAGCACTTTTAAACTTAACCCTCTTTCCAGTGAGGGAAATGCTCTTAATAATCTTTAAGTAAACTTATTAACTGTGTGGTCTGATGTTATTTTGGAGATTTGTCACAAGTTGATATGCTTTTGGTTTAGCTATATTGGGGTCTTTTAGCCTTTTCAGCTAAATAATCCTCATCATCTATATGGTAAAACAGAATTGCATGAGTAACACATTTGGCTGGGGAGCTGCTGATTATTCCAGAAAGTGTAGTTAACACATTAATTAATTCTTCTCTCTGTTAAAGCATTTATATATTGCTTAGATATACTACACCACCTGGGGCCATTTTCTTTGTTTTTGTTGTTCTAGAGTCATCTTTCTTTTAACTACAAGCACACAAGCTGTAGTTATAAAGATTAGTTTATGGGCTGAAATAATTGTATTACTAAAAGTTTCTGTGAACACAATTTTAAAAGGACTAGATACATTAGGTAGAAAAACAACATTAATTTCTATTTAGTTTGGTCTTTGACTAAATGTGAATTCTTAGAAATAGTCCCTAATGTACAGTAAACTGCCCTTAAGCCTTAGCATAGAAGCTGTGAAAAGGTGTAGTGGTCACAGTGTCTTCTACAAGTGTAGGGGACCGACTAAATCAGAACCGTTTATATGATCTCATTATTAAATAATTATATAATTAATAACAATACTCCCGTTGTGTTTCTTATTGACAGGTGAATTCACAAACTGCAATAATCCAAGTCATGATCAGGGTGCAGATGCTTCTTTACATTTTCTTCAAAATCAAAGAAGCCACTTGGGAAATGTATGTTCTGAATGTGGGAAAAGTTTTCTTAAGAAATCACATCTTCTTAAACATCTTAAAATTCATACAGGAGAAAAGCTATTGTCCTGTTCTATATGTGGGGAATGTTTTAACCATAAAACAAATCTTGATGTTCATCAGAAAATTCATACAGGAGAAAAAGGATTTTTATGTTCTTACTGTGGGAAATATTTTACTCAGAAATCACATCTAACTGTTCATCAGAGAATTCACACAGGAGAGAAAGCATTTTCTTGTTCTGACTGTGGGAAATCTTTTACTCGGAAATCAGATCTTATTAGGCATCAGAAAATTCACACAGGAGAGAAAGAATTTTCATGTTCTGACTGTGGGAAATGTTTTACTCAGAAATCGGATCTTTTTAGGCATCAGAAAATTCACAATAGAGAGAAAGAATTTTCATGTTCTGACTGTGGGAAATATTTTACTCGGAAATCATATCTTATTGATCATCAGAAAATTCACACAGGTGAGAAAGCATTTTCTTGTTCTGACTGTGGGAAATATTTTACTTGGAAATCACATCTTATTAGCCATCACAAAACTAATTTTACTCAGATATCAGCGTTTAACCTCCTAAGTGCAGAGGGTGATACGTAGTTGTCAGCCATACAATACCAAGTGCTGATGATGACTGCATGTTACCCCCTGGGGCGTGCAGTTTTGGAGAAGTTTGAGGCCCTTTCTGCACCTCAAGCATTTATGAGGTGACCCCATGGTGGATTTGAATTAAATCACTAGTCATTAATCGCAAATTAAATAATGTTTTTCATTTTTAGAATAACTTTTCAGATTATTTTTCCAGTTATATCAGACCCTTACTGATTTGATTATATATCATTAGATATGCATAGATAGTTCATTGAAATTAAAGGGACAGTCATCACCAGAATTTTTGTTGTTTTAAAAGATGGACAATCCCTTAATTACCCATTCCCCAGTTTTGCATAACTAACACAGTTTGATACTTTTGCTCCAGCAGAGGCTTCTTTTGGGAGAAAGGTTCTTCAAGCAGTGGTGCCTTCTGTTTAGGTTAACTGTCTTGTCCCTCCCTTATCATTCGTGTCCTCTAGCTTGGGTATTGGTTCCCAACAGTAATTAAGATGATCCGTGGACTCACCGTGTCATTAGAAAGAAAACATAATTTATTCTTACCTGATAAATTTATTAATTTCTTGACACGGTGAGTCCACAGCCCACCCTGTTTTTCAGACAGTTTGCTCTTCTATAAAGTTTAGGCACCTCTGAACCTTAGATTAATTCCTTTTCTCCTTTCCCTTTGGTCGAATGACTGGGGATACAGCTGTCTACAGAGAAGGGGCATTTTAAAGATGGATTTGTTTACCAAGCCCACAGATAGGAATAGTGTTCTACATTTTGATAGTTTTCATCCTAAATGTATAATTAGTTCCCTTCCACTCAGTCAATTTGTAAGGGTTAGTAGAATAGTGACCAAATAGAACAGACTACAGAATAGACTTAACGGTATTGATGAGGCCTAATATCAGGACCCTTTAAACACCTGTAGCTTTCCACTTCTCCTTTGGACTCTGATATTGCACTGCAAATTAAATGACAAGCGCTTGGAGAACCATCTTACAGAACACACATAGAGATATGGTTTGCAAAACAGCTCTGATTTATTACGTCAGGATGACCAGTTTATATACTCTTCAAACATACTTTGGAAAACATAATCATTAGCTAATTTCTAAGACACAAAAGTACAGATGTGTCCTGTAAGTCATATTTTATCCTTGTCTGATATTCTTATGTCAATAGGTAAATTTATGACTGACCTGACAAGGGAACAATGTAAAAATCTCAAAATACACTAATTAGATGTATAGCTACATTTGACCTATAGAAATCGCTTACATATCAGTATTTCTGCATGTAGCTCAAGAGTTCAAAAGTATATTAACAAGAAAACTGTGTGAAAGGTTATAATGTTTCTTGCTACATTTTGATATAATAAAGATACAATAAAAGATACCGAAGATACATTTTTATTGGCCGCTGTCTGGGTGCATGGATCATTGGCTGTCTCCAAATTAAACTTGCATGATTCAGATAGAGCATACCATTTTAAGACCCTTTTTAATTCACTTCTATTTTCAAATGTGCTTCGTTCTTTTGGTATCCCTTGTTGAAAAGGAATATGCACATATCCTACACTAGTGGGAGCTAGCTGCTGATTGGTGTCTGCACACATTTGTCTGTTGTGATTGGCTAACTAGATGTGTTCATCTAGCTGCCAGTAGTGCAGTGCTGTTCCTTCAGCAAAGGATTAAAAGATAATGAAGCAAATTTGCTAATAGAAGTAAATTGGAAAGTTTGTTTAAATGGTATGTTCTATCCAAATCATGAAATAAAATAATTAAGATAATTGAATGGTCTATAGTGATATTTTAATAAGCAATGGAGAATGGGTTTTATTTCTTTCATGTAATTAGCAAGAGTCCATGAGCTAGTGACGTATGGGATATACATTCCTACCAGGAGGGGCAAAGTTTCCCAAACCTTAAAATGCCTATAAATACACCCCTCACCACACCCACAATTCAGTTTTACAAACTTTGCCTCCGATGGAGGTGGTGAAGTAAGTTTGTGCTAGATTCTACGTTGATATGCGCTCCGCAGCAAGTTGGAGCCCGGTTTTCCTCTCAGCGTGCAGTGAATGTCAGAGGGATGTGAGGAGAGTATTGCCTATTTGAATGCAGTGATCTCCTTCTACGGGGTCTATTTCATAGGTTCTCTGTTATCGGTCGTAGAGATTCATCTCTTACCTCCCTTTTCAGATCGACGATATACTCTTATATATACCATTACCTCTGCTGATTCTCGTTTCAGTACTGGTTTGGCTTTCTACAAACATGTAGATGAGTGTCCTGGGGTAAGTAAATCTTATTTTCTGTGACACTCTAAGCTATGGTTGGGCACTTTGTTTATAAAGTTCTAAATATATGTATTCAAACATTTATTTGCCTTGACTCAGAATGTTCAACTTTCCTTATTTTCAGACAGTCAGTTTCATATTTGGGATAATGCATTTGAATTAATCATTTTTTTCTTACCTTCAAAAATTTGACTCTTTTTTTTCCTGTGGGCTGTTAGGCTCGCGGGGGCTGAAAATGCTTCATTTTATTGCGTCATTCTTGGCGCGGACTTTTTTGGCGCAAAAATTCTTTTCCGTTTCCGGCGTCATACGTGTCGCCGGAAGTTGCGTCATTTTTTGACGTTATTTTGCGCCAAAAATGTCGGCGTTCCGGATGTGGCGTCATTTTTGGCGCCAAAAGCATTTAGGCGCCAAATAATGTGGGCGTCTTATTTGGCGCTAAAAAATAAGGGCGTCGCTTTTGTCTCCACATTATTTAAGTCTTATTTTTTCAGTGCTTCTGGTTGCTAGAAGCTTGTTCTTTGGCATTTTTTCCCATTCCTGAAACTGTCATTTAAGGAATTTGATCAATTTTGCTTTATATGTTGTTTTTTCTCTTACATATTGCAAGATGTCTCACGTTGCATCTGAGTCAGAAGATACTACAGGAAAATCGCTGTCTACTGCTGGAGCTACCAAGCTAAGTGTATCTGCTATAATTTTTGGTATCTGTTTCTCCAGCTGTTGTTTGTATTGCATGTCATGACAAACTTATTAATGCAGATAAAATTTCCTTTAGTACTGTTACATTACCTGTTGCTGTTCCGTCAACATCTAATTTTCAGAGTGTTCCTGATAAACATAAGAGATTTTATTTTTTAAATCCATTAATAAGGCTATGTCTGTTATTTCTCCTTCTAGTTTACATAAAAGTCTTTTAAAACTTCTCTTTTTTCAGATGAATTTTTAAATGAACATCATCATTCTGATACTGATAATGGTTCTTCTGGTTCAGAGGTTTCTGTCTCAGAGGTTGATGCTGATAAATCTTTGTATTTGTTCAAGATGGAATTTATTCGTTCTTTATTTAAAGAAGTATTAATTGCATTAGAAATAGAGGATTCTGGTCCTCTTGATTCTAAATCTAAACGTTTAAATAAGGTTTTTAAATCTCCTGTAGTTATTCCAGAAGTGTTTAATCTCCCTGATGCTATTTCTGAAGTAATTTCCAGGGAATGGAATAATTTGGGTAATTCTTTTACTCCTTCTAAACGTTTAAGCAATTATATCCTGTGCCATCTGACAGATTAGAGTTTTTTTGGGACAAAATCCCTAAGGTTATGGGGCTGTCTCTACTCCTGCTAAATGTGCTACTATTCCTACGGCAGATAGTAATTCATTTAAGGATCCTTTAGATAAGAAAATTGAATCCTTTCTAAGAAAAGCTTACTTATGTTCAGGTAATCTTCTTAGACTTGCTATATTTTTAGCGGATGTTGCTGCAGCTTCAACTTTTTGGTTAGAAGCTTTAGCGCAACAAGTAACAGATCATAATTTTATAGCATTATTATTATTCTATAACATGCTAATAATTTTATTGGTGATACCATCTTTTGATATCATTAGAGTTGATGTCAGGTATATGTCTCTAGCTATTTTAGCTAGAAAAGCTTTATGGATTAAACTTGGAATACTGATATGTCTTCTAAGTCAACTTTGCTTTCCCTTTCTTTCCAGGGTAATAAATTATTATTTCAACTGTTTCTGGAAGGAAGGGAACTTTTTTACCAAAGGATAAAAAATCTAAGGTAAATTTAGGTCTAATGATCATTTCGTTCCTTTCCTCACAATAAGGAACAAAAGCCTGATCCTTCATTCTCAGGAGCGGTATCAGTTTGGAAACTATTTCCAGTTTGGAATATATCCAAGCCTTTTAGAAAACCTATAGCCAGCTCCTAAGTACCCATGAAGGTGCGGACCTTATTCCAGCTCAGCTGGTATGAGGCAGATTACGTTTTCTTCAAAGAAATTTTGATCAATTCCGTTCTCAATTTCTGGTTTCAGAACATTGTTTCAGAAAGGTACAGAATTGGCTTCAGTTAAGGCCTCCTGCTAAGAGATTTTTTTCTTTCCCGTGTCCCAGTTAACACAGCAAAGGCTCAGCATTTCTGAAATGTGTTTCAGATCTAGAGTTGGCTGGAGTAATTATGCCAGTTCCAGTTCTGGAACAGGGGCTGGGGTTTTATTTTATCACTTCATTGTACTAAAGAAGGTCAATTCCTTCAGACCAGTTTCGGATCTAACAATATTGAATCGTTATGTAAGGATACCAACATTCAAGATGGTTACTGTAGGACTGTCCTGCCTTTTGTTTAGCAAGGGCATTATATGTCTACAATAGATTTACAGGATGTGTATCTACATATTCCGATTCATCCAGATCACTTTTTGTGTCTGAGATTCTCTTTTTAGACAAGCATTACCAGTTTTGTGGCTCTACCGTTTGGCCTAGCCTCAGTTCCAAGAATTTTTTTCAAAGGTTCTCGGTGCCCTTCTTTCTGTAATCAGAGAACAGGGTTTTTTGGTATTTCCTTATTGGACAATATCTGGGTAACTTGCTCAGTCTTCTCATTTTCGAAGAATCTCATACGAATCGACTTGTGTTGTTTCTTCAAGTTCATGGTTGGAGGATCAATTTACCAATCAGTTCATTGATTCCTCAGACAAGTGTAACCTTTTTAGGTTTCTAGAATAGATTCAGTGTCTATGACTCTGTCCTTGTCAGACAAGAGAAGTTTAACATTGATATCAGCTTGTCAAAACCTTCAGTCACAATCATTCCCTTTGGTAGCCTTATGCATGGAAATTTTAGGTCTTAGGACTGCCGCATCAGATGCGATCTCCTTTGCTCGTTTTCACATGCGACCTCTTCAGCTCTGTATGCTGAACCAATGGTGCAGGGATTACTCAAAGATATCTCAATTAATATCTTTAAACCGATTATACGACACTCTCTGACATGGTGGGCAGATCACCATCGTTTAGTTCAGGGGGCTTCTTTGTTCTTCCGACCTGGACTATAATCTCAACAGATGCAAGTCTTACAGGTTGGGGAGCTGTGTGGGGGTATCTGACGGCACAAGGGGTTTGGGAATCTCAGGAGGTGAGATTTCCGATCAATATTTTGGAACTCCGTGCAATTTCAGAGCTCTTCAGTCTTGGCCTCTTCTGAAGAGAGAGTTGTTCATTTGTTTTCAGATAGACAATGTCACAACTGTGGCATACATCAATCATCAAGGAGGGACTCACAGTCCTCTGGCTATGAAAGAAGTATCTCGAATTTTGGTTTGGGCGGAATCCAGCTCCTGTCTAATCTCTGCGGTTCATATCCCAGGTATGGACAATTGGAAGCGGATTATCTCAGTTGCCAAACGTTGCACCTGGGCGAATGGTCTTCACCCAGAGGTATTTCCTCAGATTGTTCAAATGTGGGAACTCTCAGAAATAGATCTGATGGCTTCTCATCTAAACAAGAAACTTCCCTGGTATCTGTCCGGATCCAGGGATCCTCGGGCGGAGGCAGTGGATGCATTATCTCTTCCTTACAAGTGTCATCCTGCCTATATCTTTCCGCCTCTAGTTCTTCTTCCAAGGGTATTCTTAATATTCTAAAGGAATGCTCGTTTGTCCTGCTGGTAGCTCCAGCATGGCCTCACAGGTTTTGGTATGCGGATCTTGTCCGGATGGCCTCTTGCCAGCTGTGGACTCTTCCGTTAAGATCAGTCTTTCTGTCTCAAGGTTCTTTTTTCCATCAGGATCTCAAAACCTTAATTTTAAGGTGTGGAGTTTGAACGCTTGATTCTTGGTCAAAGAGGTTTCTCTGACTCTGTGATTGATACTATGTGACAGGCTCGTAAATCTGTATCTAGAGAGATATATTATAGAGTCTGGAAGACTTATATTTCTTCAGGATGGTTTAGATAAGGTTTGTCCGCAAGTTTCTTGAAAGACAAATCTCTGCTCTTTCTGTTCTTTTTCACAGAAGGATTGCTAATCTTCCTGATATTCATTGTTTTGTACATGCTTTGGTTCGTATAAAACCTGTCATTAAGTCAATTTCTCCTCTTTGGAGTTTGAATTTGGTTCTGGGGGCTCTTCAAGCTTCTCCTTTTGAACCCATGCATTCTTTGGTCGTTATATTACTTTCTTGGAAAGTTTTGTTTCTTTTGGCCATCTCTTCTGCCAGAAGAGTCTCTGAATTATCTACTCTTTTTTTGTGAGTCTCCTTTTCTGATTTTTCATCAGGATAAGGCGGTGCTGCGAACTTCTTTTGAATTTTTTACCTAAGGTTGTGAATTCTAACAACATTAGTAGAGAAATTGTGGTTCCTTCATTATGTCCTAAACCTATGAATTCTAAGGAGAAATCATTGCATTATTTGGATGCTGTTAGAGCTTTGTATTATTATGTTGAAGCTACTAAGTCTTTCTGAAAGACTTCTAGTCTATTTGTCATCCTTTCCGGTTCTAGAAAAGACCAGAAAGCTTCTGCCATTTCTTTGGCATCTTGGTTGAAATCTTTATTTCATCATGCCTATGTTGAGTCGGGTAACACTCCGCCTCAAAGGATTACAGCTCATTCTACTAGGTCAGTTTCTACTTCCTGGGCGTTTAAGAATGAAGCTTCGGTTGATCAGATTTGCAAAACAGCAACTTGGTCCTCTTTGCATACTTTTACTAATTTCTACCATTTTGATGTGTTTTCTTCTTCTGAAGCAGTTTTTGGTAGAAACGTACTTCAGGCAGTGGTTTCAGTTTGAATCTTCTGCTTATGTTTTTTCATTAAAAATTTATTCTGGGTGTGGATTATTTTCAGCAGGAATTGGCTGTCTTTATTTTATCCCTCCCTCTCTAGTGACTCTTGTGTGGAAAGATCCACATCTTGGGTAATCATTATCCCATACGTCACTAGCTCATGGACTCTTGCTAATTACATGAAAGAAAACATAATTTATGTAAGAACTTACCTGATAAATTCATTTCTTTCATATTAGCAAGAGTCCATGAGGCCCACCCTTTTTGTGGTGGTTTTGATTTTTTTGTATAAAGCACAATTATTCCAATTCCTTATTTTATATGCTTTCGCACTTTTTTCTTATCACCCCACTTCTTGGCTATTCGTTAAACTGAATTGTGGGTGTGGTGAGGGGTGTATTTATAGGCATTTTAAGGTTTGGGAAACTTTGCCCCTCCTGGTAGGAATGTATATCCCATACGTCACTAGCTCATGGACTCTTGCTAATATGAAAGAAATGAATTTATCAGGTAAGTTCTTACATAAATTATGTTTTTCAAAATTTCACAAAACCCTATAATACTGTTTACTGTTGTGCTGATGTCATTACATGGAATGTTTCTTACTGATGTGACTGCTACTGATGTAGGCTCAGGCATATTTACCTTCAATTATAAACATTTTCACATTTTGTTTTCAACTATTTTTTAAAAAGATACTACAGAAATTGTAAAGAGTGATTTATTTATTCTTTTTTTTTCTTCAGGTGAAAATGATGCTAAGATTTCATGTAACACGGAACAAACAGAAGATCAGTGGCAAAGAAATATAACAGAAGCTGCAGAGCAGGAAATATGTGACAATATAAGTACAGGTGAGTGTATATGTGTGACACATGAGAGGGATGCAGGGCACAGGTAAGTGTATATGTGTGTGACATGTCTGTGGGAAGGAGAAAATAGGTGAGTGTACATGTTTGACATATCTAAGGAAAGCAGGACACATGTGAGTGTATATGTGTGACACAATAAAGGGATGCAGGGCACAGGTTAGTGTATATGTGTGATACAATAAAGGGATGCAGGGCACAGGTGAGTGTATATGTGTGACACAATAGAGGGATGCAGGGCACAGGTGAGTGTATATGTGTGACACAATAAAGGGATGCAGGGCACAGGTGAGTGTATATGTGTGACACAATAGAGGATGCAGGGCACAGGTGAGTGTATATGTGTGACACAATAGAGGGATGCAGGGCACAGGTGAGTGTATATGTGTGACACAATAGAGGGATGCAGGGCACAGGTGAGTGTATATGTGTGAGACAATAGAGGGATGCAGGGCACATGTGAGTGTATATGTGTGACACAATAGAGGGATGCAGGGCACAGGTGAGTGTATATGTGTGACACAATAAAGGGATGCAGGGCACAGGTGAGTGTATATGTGTGACACAATAGAGGATGCAGGGCACAGGTGAGTGTATATGTGTGACACAATAGAGGGATGCAGGGCACAGGTGAGTGTATATGTGTGACACAATAGAGGGATGCAGGGCACAGGTGAGTGTATATGTGTGAGACAATAGAGGGATGCAGGGCACATGTGAGTGTATATGTGTGACACAATAGAGGGAAGCAGGGCACATGTGAGTGTATATGTGTGAGACAATAGAGGGATGCAGGGCACAGGTGAGTGTATATGTGTGACACAATAGAGGGATGCAGGGCACAGGTGAGTGTATATGTGTGACGCATTAGAGGGATGCAGGGCACAGGTGAGTGTATATGTGTGACGCATTAGAGGGATGCAGGGCACAGGTGAGTGTATATGTGTGACACAATAGAGGGATGCAGGGCACAGGTGAGTGTATATGTGTGACACAATAGAGGGATGCAGGGCACAGGTGAGTGTATATGTGTAGAAAAATATATTGTTGGGATTGTCTTAGGTGGATTATGGATATCCACAAAGCTCCTCAAAGAAAACAGTTAATACTCCCAATAACTGTAATGTGTTTATAACATGGTTGCAATGTTTGAGAAGTGCTAAAAGCTAATGTGGTTCTGTTCTTTCTTTATATTATGTTGTATATGGAATAATTCCCATTGGTTGAAATTAACACTTGATATATGTCTCCTATATTATTAATTAACTATTGTTATATATCATTGATTGCTAAAAGTTAATATATCTGTATACTTGTATACTTTTCTTCTGACATGATTGATTATATACGTATACTAAGACTAAAAAAATAGGAATAGATACATGAATATCATTAGTAAATATTTCCTTATATATTCCTTCTATATATTTATGTCTCTGTTGTTATCAATTTTTAGCATATATAAAGAACGATACTATACAGTTGCATAAAATCTAACACTTTACTAAGTATATATTTGTGTTGGTTACATATAATAACATACAAATTATATAAAATCCATACAATAAAATTGAGTTGTTGCCACAACTCTGCCTTCAATTTGGAGGTCTGTTATGTTGATTTAAAAAATTTGTGTTGATTAAAAGTTTGTTGCTTTTGAAAACGCTATTATCCCATTGATATTTATTGAAAACGCTATTATCCCATCTTTCCATACAATTGTATTGCAGTGGTATTAATCAATTTGTCTTTGGATGTTAATAAATTACTCAGTTGATGTGTTGTTATAAATCCGTAATATTACACACAATTGATTTGACTTTCTTTTATAAGAATTTATGATACCCTCTTACCGGACCTCTGATGGCTTTACCTCCTTTTTTTCAATGCCTCCAATTTGAAGGCAGAGTTGTGGCCACAACTCAATTTTATTGTATGGATTTTATATAATTTGTATGTTATTATATGTAACCAACACAAAAATATACTTACTAAAAATTGATAACAACAGAGACATAAATATATAGAAGGCATATATAAGGAGATATATACTAATGATATTCATGTATCTATTCCTATTTTTTTAGTCTTAGTATACGTATATAATCAATCACGTCAGAAGAACAGTATACAGGTATACAGATATATTAACTTTTAGCAATCAATGATATATAACAATAGTTAATTAATAATATAGGAGACATATATTAAGTGTTAATTTCAACCAATGGAAATTATTCCATATACAACATAATATAAGAAAGAACAGAACCACATTAGCTTTTAGCGCTTCTCAATCATTGCACCCATGAGTGTATATGTGTGACACGTGAGAGGGATGCAGGGCACAGGTGAGTGTAAGTGTGTAACATGTCTGTGGGAAGGAGGGGATAGGTACATTTATGACATAACTAATGAAAGCAGGGCACATGTGAGTGTACGTGTGTGACATGTCTGAGGAAAGCAGGGCATGTGTGAGTATAGGTGTGTTAAATATTTAAGAGAAGCCGGGCATAGATGACTGTATATGTGTGACACGTGAGAGGGATGCATGGCACAGGTGAGTGTAACTGACAAGTCTGTGGGAAAAGGAACATGTGAGTGTTTGTGTGTGACATGTCTTTGGGATGTAGGGCACAGGTGAGTGTACGTGTGTGACATGTCTTTGGAAAGTAGGGCAGGCACATGTGAGTGTACGTGTGTGACATGTCTGAGGAAATCAAGACAAATGTGAGTGTATGTGTGTGACATGTCTGAGGAAAGTAGGGCATGTGTGAGTATAGGTGTGTTAAATATTTAAGAGAAGCCAGGCACAGATGACTGTATATGTGTGACACGTGAGAGGGATGCATGGCACAGGTGAGTGTAACTGTGACAAGTCTGTCGGAAAAGGAACAGGTGAGTGTTTGTGTGTGACATGTCTTTGGGATGTAGGGCACAGGTGAGTGTACGTGTGTGACATGTCTTTGGGAAGTAGGGCAAGCACATGTGAGTGTACGTGTGTGACATGTCTGAGGAAATCAGGGAAAATGTGAGTGTATGTGTGTGACACTTGAGATGGATGTAGGGCACATGTGTGTGACATGTCTGTTGGAAACAGGGCACAGATAGTGTATGTGTGCAAAATGTGAGGGTTGCATGGCACAGTTGAGTGTATGTGTGAGATGTGCCTGTGGGAAACGTCACAGGTGTGTGTGTGTGGCTGGTCTGTGGGAAACCGGGCACAGGTGTGTGTACGTGTGTGATGTGTATGTTCACTAATATAGTTTATTTTACATATTACAGTATATATTACTTTTTATATAAAGTGATAATCTGGGCTTCATTACAAGTAAATAATATATGGCATAAATGTAACATTCTTAAACAATAAAACTGAATGTTTTGCGCACATAAACAATAAGCACTCATGTTTCATATTAAAGCACTTTTAAACGTAACCCTCTTTCCAGTGAGGGAAATGCTCTTAATAATCTTTAAGTAAACTTATTAACTGTGTGGTCTGATGTTATTTTGGAGATTTGTCACAAGTTGATATGCTTTTGGTTTAGCTATATTGGGGTCTTTTAGCCTTTTCAGCTAAATAATCCTCATCATCTATATGGTAAAACAGAATTGCATGAGTAACACATTTGGCTGGGGAGCTGCTGATTATTCCAGAAAGTGTAGTTAACACATTAATTAATTCTTCTCTCTGTTAAAGCATTTATATATTGATTAGATATACTACACCACCTGGGGGCATTTTCTTTGTTTTTGTTGTTCTAGAGTCATCTTTCTTTTAACTACAAGCACACAAGCTGTAGTTATAAAGATTAGTTTATGGGCTGAAATAATTGTATTACTAAAAGTTTCTGTGAACACAATTTTAAAAGGACTAGATACATTAGGTAGAAAAACAACATTAATTTCTATTTAGTTTGGTCTTTGACTAAATGTGAATTCTTAGAAATAGTCCCTAATGTACAGTAAACTGCCCTTAAGCCTTAGCATAGAAGCTGTGAAAAGGTGTAGTGGTCACAGTGTCTTCTACAAGTGTAGGGGACCGACTAAATCAGAACCGTTTATATGAACTCATTATTAAATAATTATATAATTAATAACAATACTCCCGTTGTGTTTCTTATTGACAGGTGAATTCACAAACTGCAATAATCCAAGTCATGATCAGGGTGCAGATGCTTCTTTACATTTTCTTCAAAATCAAAGAAGCCACTTGGGAAATGTATGTTCTGAATGTGGGAAAAGTTTTTTTAAGAAATCACATCATCTTAAACATCTTAAAATTCATACAGGAGAAAAGCTATTGTCCTGTTCTATATGTGGGGAATGTTTTAACCATAAAACAAATCTTGATGTTCATCAGAAAATTCATACAAGAGAAAAAGGATTTTTATGTTCTTACTGTGGGAAATTTTTTACTCAGAAATCACATCTAACTGTTCATCAGAGAATTCACACAGGAGAGAAAGCATTTTCTTGTTCTGACTGTGGGAAATGTTTTACTCGGAAATCAGATCTTATTAGGCATCAGAAAATTCACACAGGAGAGAGAGAATTTTCATGTTCTGACTGTGGGAAATGTTTTACTCAGAAATCAGATCTTATTAGGCATCAGAAAATTCACAAAAGAGAGAAAGAATTTTCATGTTCTGACTGTGGGAAATATTTTACTCGGAAATCATATCTTATTGATCATCAGAAAATTCACACAGGTGAGAAAGCATTTTCTTGTTCTGACTGTGGGAAATATTTTACTCGGAAATCACATCTTATTAGCCATCACAAAACTAATTTTACTCAGATATCAGCATTTAACCTCCTAAGTGCAGAGGGTGATACGTAGTTGTCAGCCATACAATACCAAGTGCGGATGATGACTGCATGTTACCCCCTGGGGCGTGCAGTTTTGGAGAAGTTTGAGGCCCTTTCTGCACCTCAAGCGTTTATGAGGTGACCCTATGGTGGATTTGAATTAAATCACTAGTCATTAATCGCGAATTAAATAATGTTTTTCATTTTTAGAATAATAAATTTTCAGATTATTTTTCCAGTTATATCAGACCCTTACTGATTTGATTATATATCATTAGATATGCATAGATAGTTCATTGAAATTAAAGGGACAGTCATCACCAGAATTTTTGTTGTTTTAAAAGATGGACAATCCCTTAATTACCCATTCCCCAGTTTTGCATAACTAACACAGTTTGATACTTTTGCTTCAGCAGAGGCTTCTTTTGGGAGAAAGGTTCTTCAAGCAGTGGTGCCTTCTGTTTAGGTTAACTGTCTTGTCCCTCCCTTATCATTCGTGTCCTCTAGCTTGGGTATTGGTTCCCAACAGTAATTAAGATGATCCGTGGACTCACTGTGTTATTAGAAAGAAAACATAATTTATTCTTACCTGATAAATTTATTAATTTCTTGACACGGTGAGTCCACAACCCACCCTGTTTTTCAGACAGTTTGCTCTTCTTTAAACTTCAGGCACCTCTGAACCTTAGATTCCTTTCTCCTTTCCCTTTGGTCGAATGACTGGGGATATAGCTGTCTACAGAGAAGGGGCATTTTAAAGATGGATTTGTTTACCAAGCCCACGGATAGGAATAGTATTCTACATTTTGATAGTTTTCATCCTAAATGTATAATTAGTTCCCTTCCACTCAGTCAATTTGTAAGGGTTAGTAGAATAGTGACCAAACAGAACAGACTACAGAATAGACTTAACGGTATTGATGAGGCCTAATTTCAGGACCCTTTAAACACCTGTAGCTTTCCACTTCTCATTTGGACTCTGATATTGCACTGCAAATTGAATGACAAGCGCTTGGAGAACCGTCTTACAGAACACACATAGAGATATGGTTTGCAAAACAGCTCTGATTTATTACGTCAGGATGACCAGTTTATATACTCTTCAAACATACTTTGAAACACATAATCATTAGCTAATTTCTAAGACACAAAAGTACAGATGTGTCCTGTAAGTCATATTTTATCCTTTTCTGATATTCTTATGTCAATAACATAATTTATGTAAGAACTTACCTGATAAATTCATTTCTTTCATATTAGCAAGAGTCCATGAGCTAGTGACGTATGGGATATACATTCCTACCAGGAGGGGCAAAGTTTCCCAAACCTCAAAATGCCTATAAATACACCCCTCACCACACCCACAATTCAGTTTAACGAATAGCCAAGAAGTGGGGTGATAAAAAAGTGCGAAAGCATATAAAATAAGGAATTGGAATAATTGTGCTTTATACAAAATCATAACCACCACAAAAAAAGGGCGGGCCTCATGGACTCTTGCTAATATGAAAGAAATGAATTTATCAGGTAAGTTCTTACATAAATTATGTTTTCTTTCATGTAATTAGCAAGAGTCCATGAGCTAGTGACGTATGGGATAATGACTACCCAAGAAGTGGATCTTTCCACACAAGAGTCACTAGAGAGGGAGGGATAAAATAAAGACAGCCAATTCCTGCTGAAAATAATCCACACCCAAAATAAAGTTTAACGAAAAACATAAGCAGAAGATTCAAACTGAAACCGCTGCCTGAAGTACTTTTCTACCAAAAACTGCTTCAGAAGAAGAAAATACATCAAAATGGTAGAATTTAGTAAAAGTATGCAAAGAGGACCAAGTTGCTGCTTTGCAGATCTGGTCAACCGAAGCTTCATTCCTAAACGCCCAGGAAGTAGAAACTGACCTAGTAGAATGAGCTGTAATTCTCTGAGGCGGAGTTTTACCCGACTCAACATAGGCAAGATGAATTAAAGATTTCAACCAAGATGCCAAAGAAATGGCAGAAGCTTTCTGGCCTTTTCTAGAACCGGAAAAGATAACAAATAGACTAGAAGTCTTACGAAAAGATTTCGTAGCTTCAACATAATATTTCAAAGCTCTAACAACATCCAAAGAATGCAACGATTTCTCCTTAGAATTCTTAGGATTAGGACATAATGAAGGAACCACAATTTCTCTACTAATGTTGTTGGAATTCACAACTTTAGGTAAAAGTTCAAAAGAAGTTTGCAACACAGCCTTATCCTGATGAAAAATCAGAAAAGGAGACTCACAAGAAAGAGCAGATAATTCAGAAACTCTTCTGGCAGAAGAGATGGCCAAAAGGAACAAAACTTTCCAAGAAAGTAATTTAATGTCCAATGAATGCATAGGTTCAAACGGATGAGCTTGAAGAGCTCCCAGAACCAAATTCAAACTCCAAGGAGGAGAAATTGACTTAATGACAGGTTTTATACGAACCAAAGCTTGTACAAAACAATGAATATCAGGAAGAATAGCAATCTTTCTGTGAAAAAGAACAGAAAGAGCAGAGATTTGTCCTTTCAAAGAACTTGCGGACAAACCCTTATCTAAACCATCCTGAAGGAACTGTAAAATTCTCGGTATTCTAAAAGAATGCCAGGAAAAATGATGAGAAAGACACCAAGAAATATAAGTCTTCCAGACTCTATAATATATCTCTCGAGATACAGATTTACGAGCCTGTAACATAGTATTAATCACAGAGTCAGAGAAACCTCTTTGACCAAGAATCAAGCGTTCAATCTCCATACCTTTAAATTTAAGGATTTCAGATCCTGATGGAAAAAAGGACCTTGTGACAGAAGGTCTGGTCTTAACGAAAGAGTCCACGGTTGGCAAGAGGCCATCCGGACAAGATCCGCATACCAAAACCTGTGAGGCCATGCCGGAGCTACCAGCAGAACAAACGAGCATTCCTTCAGAATCTTGGAGATTACTCTTGGAAGAAGAACTAGAGGCGGAAAGATATAGGCAGGATGATACTTCCAAGGAAGTGATAATGCATCCACTGCCTCCGCCTGAGGATCCCGGGATCTGGACAGATACCTGGGAAGTTTCTTGTTTAGATGGGACGCCATCAGATCTATTTCTGGAAGTTCCCACATTTGAACAATCTGAAGAAATACATCTGGGTGAAGAGACCATTCGCCCGGATGCAACGTTTGGCGACTGAGATAATCCGCTTCCCAATTGTCTATACCTGGGATATGAACCGCAGAGATTAGACAGGAGCTGGATTCCGCCCAAACCAAAATTCGAGATACTTCTTTCATAGCCAGAGGACTGTGAGTCCCTCCTTGATGATTGATGTATGCCACAGTTGTGACATTGTCTGTCTGAAAACAAATGAACGATTCTCTCTTCAGAAGAGGCCAAAACTGAAGAGCTCTGAAAATTGCACGGAGTTCCAAAATATTGATCGGTAATCTCACCTCCTGAGATTCCCAAACTCCTTGTGCCGTCAGAGATCCCCACACAGCTCCCCAACCTGTGAGACTTGCATCTGTTGAAATTACAGTCCAGGTCGGAAGCACAAAAGATGCCCCCTGAATTAAACGATGGTGATCTGTCCACCATGTTAGAGAGTGTTGAACAATCGGTTTTAAAGATATTAATTGAGATATCTTTGTTTAATCCTTGCACCATTGCTTCAGCATACAGAGCTGAAGAGGTCGCATGTGAAAACGAGCAAAGGGGATCGCGTCCGATGCAGCAGTCATAAGACCTAGAATTTCCATGCATAAGGCTACCGAAGGGAATGATTGTGACTGAAGGTTTCGACAAGCTGTAATCAACTTTAGACGTCTCTTGTCTGTTAAAGACAGAGTCATGGACACTGAATCCATCTGGAAACCCAGAAAGGTTACCCTTGTCTGAGGAATCAAAGAACTTTTTGGTAAATTGATCCTCCAACCATGATCTTGAAGAAACAACACAAGTCGATTCGTATGAGATTCTGCTAAATGTAAAGACTGAGCAAGTACCAAGATATCGTCCAAATAAGGAAATACCACAATACCCTGTTCTCTGATTACAGACAGCAGGGCACCGAGAACCTTTGTAAAAATTCTTGGAGCTGTAGCTAGGCCAAACGGCAGAGCCACAAACTGGTAATGCTTGTCCAGAAACGAGAATCTCAGGAACTGATAATGATCTGGATGAATCGGAATATGCAGATATGCATCCTGTAAATCTATTGTGGACATATAATTCCCTTGCTGAACAAAAGGCAAGATAGTCCTTACAGTTACCATCTTGAACGTTGGTATCCTTACATAACGATTCAATATTTTTAGATCCAGAACTGGTCTGAAAGAATTCTCCTTCTTTGGTACAATGAAGAGATTTGAATAAAACCCCATCCCCTGTTCCGGAACTGGAACTGGCATAATTACTCCAGTCAACTCTAGATCTGAAACACATTTCAGAAATGCTTGAGCTTTTACTGGATTTACTGGGACACGGGAAAGAAAAAATCTCTTTGCAGGAGGTCTCAATTTGAAACAAATTCTGTACCCTTCTGAAACAATGCTCTGAATCCAAAGATTGTGAACAGAATTGACCCAAATTTCCTTGAAAAAACGTAACCTGCCCCCTACCAGCTGAGCTGGAATGAGGGCCGCACCTTCATGTGGACTTAGAAGCAGGCTTTGCCTTTCTAGCTGGCTTGGATTTATTCCAGACTGGAGATGGTCTCCAAACTGAAACTGCTCCTGAGGATGAAGGATCAGGCTTTTGTTCTTTGTTGAAACGAAAGGAACGAAAACGATTATTAGCCCTGTTTTTACCTTTAGATTTTTTATCCTGTGGTAAAAAAGTTCCCTTCCCACCAGTAACAGTTGAAATAATGGAATCCTACTGAGAACCAAATAATTTGTTACCCTGGAAAGAAATGGAAAGTAAAGTTGATTTAGAAGCCATATCAGCTTTCCAAGTTTTAAGCCATAAAGCTCTTCTAGCTAAAATAGCTAGAGACATAAACCTGACATCAACTCTGATAATATCAAAAATGGCATCACAGATAAAATTATTAGCATGTTGAAGAAGAATAATAATATCATGAGAATCACGATGTGTTACTTGTTGCGCTAAAGTTTCCAACCAAAAAGTTGAAGCTGCAGCAACATCAGCCAAAGATATAGCAGGTCTAAGAAGATTACCTGAACACAGATAAGCTTTTTCTTAGAAAGGACTCAATTTTCCTATCTAGAGGATCCTTAAATGAAGTACCATCTGACGTAGGAATAGTAGTACGTTTAGCAAGGGTAGAAATAGCCCCATCAACTTTAGGGATCTTGTCCCAAAATTCTAATCTGTCAGACGGCACAGGATATAATTGCTTAAAACGTTTAGAAGGAGTAAATGAATTACCCAAATTATCCCATTCTTTGGAAATTACTGCAGAAATAGCATCAGGGACAGGAAAAACTTCTGGAATAACTACAGGAGTTTTAAAAACCTTATTTAAACGTTTAGATTTAGTATCAAGAGGACCAGAATCCTCTATTTCTAAAGCAATTAGGACTTCTTTAAGTAAAGAACGAATAAATTCCATTTTAAATAAATATGAAGATTTATCAGCATCAACCTCTGAGACAGAATCCTCTGAACCAGAGGAATCATCAGAATCAGAATGATGATGTTCAGTTAAAAATTCATCTGTAGGGAGAGAAGTTTTAAAAGATTTTTTACCTTTACTAGAAGGAGAAATAACAGACATAGCCTTCTTTATGGATTCAGAAACAAAATCTCTTATATTATCAGGAACATTCTGCACCTTAGATGTTGAAGGAACTGCAACAGGCAATGGTACTTTACTAAAGGAAATATTATCTGCTTTAACAAGTTTGTCATGACAATCAATACAAACAACAGCTGGAGGAATAGCTACCAAAAGTTTACAGCAGATACACTTAGCTTTGGTAGATTCAGCACTTGACAGCGATTTTCCTGTAGTATCTTCTGACTCAGATGCAACGTGAGACATCTTGCAATATGTAAGAGAAAAAACAACATATATATAAAGCAAAATTGATCAAATTCCTTAAATGACAGTTTCAGGAATGGGAAAAAATGCCAAGAACAAGCTTCTAGCAACCAGAAGCAATAAAAAATGAGACTTAAATAATGTGGAGACAAAAAGTGACGCCCATATTTTTTCGCGCCAAATAAGACGCCCACATTATTTGGCGCCTAAATGCTTTTTGGCGCCAAAAATGACGCCACATCCGGAACGCCAACATTTTTGGCGCAAAATAACGTCAAAAAAATGACGCAACTTCCGGCGACACGTATGACGCTGGAAACGGAAATAGAATTTTTGCGCCAAAAAAGTCAGCGCCAAAAATGACGCAATAAAATGAAGCATTTTCAGCCCCCGCGAGCCTAACAGCCCACAGGGAAAAAGTCAAATTTTAAGGTAAGAAAAAATGTTAAATTAAAATGCATTATCCCAAATATGAAACTGACTGTCTGAAAATAAGGAAAGTTGAACATTCTGAGTCAAGGCAAATAAATGTTTGAATACATATATTTAGAACTTTATAAACAAAGTGCCCAACCATAGCTAGGAGTGTCACAGAAAATAAGACTTACTTACCCCAGGACACTCATCTACATATAGTAGATAGCCAAACCAGTACTGAAACGAGAATCAGTAGAGGTAATGGTATATATAAGAGTATATCGTCGATCTGAAAAGGGAGGTAAGAGATGAATCTCTACGACCGATAACAGAGAACCTATGAAATAGACCCCGTAGAAGGAGATCACTGCATTCAAATAGGCAATACTCTCCTCACATCCCTCTGACATTCACTGCACGCTAAGAGGAAAACCTGGCTCCAACTTGCTGCGGAGCGCATATCAACGTAGAATCTAGCACAAACTTACTTCACCACCTCCATCGGAGGCAAAGTTTGTAAAACTGAATTGTGGGTGTGGTGAGGGGTGTATTTATAGGCATTTTGAGGTTTGGGAAACTTTGCCCCTCCTGGTAGGAATGTATATCCCATACGTCACTAGCTCATGGACTCTTGCTAATTACATGAAAGAAAGGTAAATTTATGACTGACCTGACAAGGGAACAATGTAAAAATCTCAAAATACACTAATTAGATGTATAGCTACATTTGACCTATAGAAATCGCTTACATATCAGTATTTCTGCATGTAGCTCAAGAGTTCAAAAGTATATTAACAAGAAAACTGTGTGAAATGTTATAATGTTTCTTGCTACATTTTGATATAATAAAGATACAATAAAAGATACCGAATATACATTTTTATTGGCCGCTGTGTGGGTGCATGGATCATTGGCTGTCTCCAAATTAAACTTGCATGATTCAGATAGAGCATACCATTTTAAGACCCTTTTTAATTCACTTCTATTTTCAAATGTGCTTCGTTCTTTTGGTATCCCTTGTTGAAAAGGAATATGCACATATCCTACACTAGTGGGAGCTAGCTGCTGATTGGTGTCTGCACACATTTGTCTGTTGTGATTGGCTAACTAGATGTGTTCATCTAGCTGCCAGTAATGCAGTGCTGTTCCTTCAGCAAAGGATTAAAAGATAATGAAGAAATTTGCTAATAGAATTAAATTGGAATTTTTTTTAAATGGTATGTTCAATCCAAATCATGAAAGAAAATAATTAAGATAATTGAATGGTCTATAGTGAGATTTTAATAAGCAATGGAGAATGGGTTTTATTTTCAAAATTTCACAAAACCCTATAATACTGTTTACTGTTGTGCTGATGTCATTATATGGAATGTTTCTTACTGATGTGACTGCTACTGATGTAGGCTCAGGCGTATTTACCTTCAATTATAAACATTTTCACATTTTGTTTTCAACTATTTTTTAAAAAGATACTACAGAAATTGTAAAGAGTGATTTATTTATTCTTTTTTTTTCTTCAGGTGAAAATGATGCTAAGATTTCATGTAACACGGAACAAACAGAAGATCAGTGGCAAAGAAATATAACAGAAGCTGCAGAGCAGGAAATATGTGACAATATAAGTACAGGTAGGTGTATGTGTGTGACGTGTCTGAGGGATGTAGGGCATAAGTGAGTGTATATGTGTGAAACATGAGAGGGATGCAAGGCACAGGTAAGTTTAAGTGTGTGACATGTCTGTGGGAAGGAGGGGATAGGTGAGTGTACATGTTTGCCATATCTAAGGAAAGCAGGGCACATGTGAGTGTACGTGTGTAACATGTCTGAGGAAAGCAGGGCACAGGTGAGTGTATATGTGTGACACAATAAAGGGATGCAGGGCACAGGTGAGTGTATATGTGTGACACAATAGAGGGATGCAGGGCACAGGTGAATGTATATGTGTGACAATAGAGGGATGCAGGGCACAGGTGAGTGTATATGTGTGACACAATAAAGGGATGCAGGGCACAGGTGAGTGTATATGTGTGACACAATAGAGGGATGCAGGGCACAGGTGAATGTATATGTGTGACAATAGAGGGATGCAGGGCACAGGTGAGTGTATATGTGTGACACAATAAAGGGATGCAGGGCACAGGTGAGTGTATATGTGTGACACAATAGAGGGATGCAGGGCACAGGTGAATGTATATGTGTGACAATAGAGGGATGCAGGGCACAGGTGACTGTATATGTGTGACAATAGAGGGATGCAGGGCACAGGTGACTGTATATGTGTGACAATAGAGGGATGCAGGGCACAGGTGACTGTATATGTGTGACAATAGAGGGATGCAGGGCACAGGTGACTGTATATGTGTGACAATAGAGGGATGCAGGGCACAGGTGAGTGTATATGTGTGACACAATAGAGGGATGCAGGGCACAGGTGAGTGTAGATGTGTGACACATTAGAGGGATGCAGGGCACAGGTGAGTGTATATGTGTGACACAATAGAGGGATGCAGGGCACAGGTGAGTGTATATGTGTAGAAAAATATATTGTTGGGATTGTCTTAGGTGGATTATGGATATCCACAAAGCTCCTCAAAGAAAACAGTTAATACTCCCAATAACTGTAATGTGTTTATAACATGGGTGCATTGATTGAGAAGCGCTAAAAGCTAATGTGGTTCTGTTCTTTCTTTATATTATGTTGTATATGGAATAATTCCCATTGGTTGAAATTAACACTTGATATATGTCTCCTATATTATTAATTAACTATTGATATATATCATTGATTGCTAAAAGTTAATATATCTGTATACCTGTATACCTTTCTTCTGACGTGATTGATTTTATACGATAACTAAGACTACAAAAATAGGAATAGATACATGAATATCATTAGTAAATATTTCCTTATATATGCCTTCTATATATGTATGTCTCTGTTGTTATCAATTTTTAGCATATATAAAGAACGATACTATGCAGTTGCATAAAATCTAACACTTTACTAAGTATATATTTGTGTTGGTTACATATAATACCATACAAATTTATATAAAATCCATACAATAAATTTGAGTTGTGGCCACAACTCTGCCTTCAATTTGGAGGTCCGTTAAGTTGATTTAAAAAATTTGTGTTGATTAAAAGTTTGTTGCTTTTGAAAACGTTATTATCCCATTGATATATCTTTCCATACAATTGTATTGCAGTAGTATTAATCAATTTGTCTTTGGATGTTAATAAATTACTCAGTTGATGTGTTGTTATAAATCCGTAATATTACACACAATTGATTTGACTTTCTTTTATAAGAATTTATGATACCTTCTTACCGGACCTCTGATGGCTTTACCTCCTTTTTTTCAATGCCTCCAAATTGAAGGCAGAGTTGTGGCCAGAACTCAATTTTATTGTATAGATTTTATATAATTTGTATGTTATTATATGTAACCAACACAAATATATACTTACTAAAAATTGATAACAACAGAGACATAAATATATAGAAGGCATATATAAGGAGATATATACTAATGATATTCATTAGTCTTAGTTATCGTATATAATCAATCACGTCAGAAGAAAAGTATACAGGTATACAGATATATTAACTTTTAGCAATCAATGATATATAACAATAGTTAATTAATATAGGAGACATATATCAAGTGTTAATTTCAACCAATGGAAATTATTCCATATACAATCTAATATAAGAAAGAACAGAACCACATTCGCTTTTAGCGCTTCTCAATCATTGCACCCATGAGTGTATATGTGTGACACGTGAGAGGGATGCAGGGCACAGGTGAGTGTAAGTGTGTGACATGTCTGTGGGACGGAGGGGATAGGTACATTTATGACATATCTAAGGAAAGCAGGGCACATGTGAGTGTACGTGTGTGACATGTCTGAGGAAAGCAGGGCATGTGTGAGTATAGGTGTGTTAAATATTTAAGAGAAGCCGGGCACAGATGACTGTATATGTGTGACACGTGAGAGGGATGCATGGCACAGGTGAGTGTAACTGTGACAAGTCTGTGGGAAAAGGAACAGGTGAGTGTTTGTGTGTGACATGTCTTTGGGATGTAGGGAAGGCACATGTGAGTGTATGTGTGTGACATGTCTGAGGAAATCAAGGCAAATGTGAGTGTATGTGTGTGACACTTGAGATGGATGTAGGGCACATGTGTGTGACATGTCTGTTGGAAACAGGGCACAGATAGTGTATGTGTGCAAAATGTGAGGGTTGCATGGCACAGTTGAGTGTATGTGTGAGATGTGCCTTTGGGAAACGTCACAGGTGCGTGTGTGTGGCGGGTCTGTGGGAAACCGGGCACAGGTGTGTGTACATATTAGTGAACATACACATCACACACGCACACAGGGCACAGGTGAGTGTACGTGTGTGATGTGTATGTTCACTAATATAGTTTATTTTACATATTACAGTATATATTACTTTTTATATAAAGTGATAATCTGGGCTTCATTACAAGTAAATAATATATGGCATAAATGCAACATTCTTAAACAATAAAACTGAATGTTTTGCGCACATAAACAATAAGCATTTATGTTTCATATTAAAGCACTTATAAACTTAACCCTCTTTCCAGTGAGGGAAATGCTCTTAATAATCTTTAAGTAAACTTATTAACTGTGTGGTCTGATGTTATTTTGGAGATTTGTCACAAGTTGATATGCTTTTGGTTTAGCTATATTGGGGTCTTTAAGCCTTTTCAGCTAAATAATCCTCATCATCTATATGGTATAACAGAATTGCATGAGTAACACAGTTGGCTGGGGAGCTGCTGATTATTCCAGAAGGTGTAGTTAACACATGAATTAAATTCTTCTCTCTGTTAAAGCATTTATATATTGCTTAGATATACTACACCACCAGGGGCCATTTTCTTTGTTTTTGTTGTTCTAGAGCCATCTTTCTTTTAACTACAAGCACACAAGCTGTAGTTATAAAGATTAGTTTATGGGCTGAAATAATTGTATTACTAAAAGTTTCTGTGAACACAATTTTAAAAGGACTAGATACATTAGGTAGAAAAACAACATTAATTTCTATTTAGTTTGGTCTTTTACTAAATGTGAATTCTTAGAAATAGCCCCTAATGTACAGTAAACTACCCTTAAGCCTTAGCATAAAAGCTTTGAAAAGGTCTAGCGGTCACAGTGTCTTCTACAAATGTAGGGGACCGACTAAATCATTACCGTTTATATGATCTCATTATTAAATAATTATATAATTAATAACAATACTCCCATTGTGTTTCTTATTGACAGGTGAATTCACAAACTGCAATAATCCAAATCATGATCAGAGTGCAGATGCTTCTTTACATCTTCTTCAAAATCAAAGAAGTCACTTGGGAAATTTATATTCTGAATGTGGGAAAAGTTTTCTTAAGAAATCACATTTTCTTAAACATCTAAAACTTCATACAGGAGAAAAGCTTTTGTCCTGTTCTATATGTGGGGAAAGTTTTAACCATAAAACAAATCTTGATGTTCATCAGAAAATTCATACAGGAGAAAAAGGATTTTTATGTTCTTACTGTGGGAAATATTTTACTCAGAAATCACATCTAATTGATCATCTGAGAATTCACACAGGAGAGAAAGCATTTTCTTGTTCTGACTGTGGGAAATGTTTTACTCAGAAATCAAATCTTATTAAGCATCAGAAAATTCATACAGGAGAAAAAGAATTTTCATGTTCTTACTGTGGGAAATGTTTTAATCAGAAATCAAATCTTATTAAGCATCAAAAATTTCACACAGGTGAAAAGGGATTTTTATGTTCTGACTGTGGGAAATGTTTTACTCAGAAATCAGATCTTATTAGGCATCAGAAAATTCACACAGGAGAGAAAGAATTTTTATGTTCTGACTGTGGGAAATATTTTACTCAGAAATCATATCTTATTAGGCATCAGAAAATTCATAAAGGAGAGAAAGAATTTTCTTGTTCTGACTGTGGGAAATATTTTACTCGGAAATCATATCTTATTAGCCATCACAAAACTCATTTTACTCAGAAACCCGCGTTTAACCTCCTAAGTGCAGAGGGTGATACGTAGTTGTCAGCCACACAATACCAAGTGCTGATGATGACTGCATGTGACCCCCTGGGGTGTGCAGTTTTGGAGAAGTTTGAGGCCCTTTCTGCACCTCAAGCGTTTATGAGGTGACCCCATGGTGGATTTGAATTAAATCACTAGTCATTAATCGCAAATTAAATAATGTTTTTCATTTTTAGAATAATAACTTTTCAGATTATTTTTCCAGTTATATCAGACCATTACTGATTTGATTATATATCATTAGATATGCATAGATAGATCACTGAAATTAAAGGGACAGTCATCACCAGAATTTTTTGTTGTTTTAAAAGATAGATAATACATTAATTACCCATTCCCCAGTTTTTCATAACTAACACAGTTTGATACTTTTGCTTCAGCAGAGGCTTCTTTTGGGAGAAAGGTTCTTCAAGCAGTGGTGCCTTCTGTTTAGGCTAACTGCCTTGTCCCTCCCTTATCATCCGTGTCCTCTAGCTTGGGTATTGGTTCCCAACAGTAATTAAGATGATCCGTGGACTCACGTGCCATTAGAAAGAAAACATAATTTATTCTTACCTGATAAATGTATTTATTTCTTGACACAGTGAGTCAACAGCCCGCCCTGTTTTTCAGACAGTTTGCTCTTCTATAAACTTCAGGCACCTCTGCACCTTACATTAATTCCTTTTCTCCTTTCCCTTTGGTTGAATGACTGGGGATTGTGGGTAGGGGGAGTGGTATTTAACAGCTTTTGCTGTGGTGCTCTTTGCCTCCTCCGGCTGCTCAGGAGTGATATTCCCAACAGTAATTAAGATGATCCATAGACTCACCATGTCAAGAAATAAATACATTTATCAGGTAAGAATAAATTATGTTTTTTTTACACACTCCTTATGGTGCATAAACAGCTAAATAACCCAATGGTCGGCCAATTGTGGCAGGTTAAACTCTGAATGTACTAACATAGCCACAGACAAAATCATTCTATTTAGCCTGGATGTTTGTAGTCTGCACACCGTAAAAAAGCAAGAGAGCCGTATTGCTGCAGTAAATAGCGCTTTGGATTAGTGTATTTGGTAGACTTTCAACTCAGAAGGCAGTTTTTGAAGAATTCCTACTGATTGCATTGTACCACAATTATTTATTGTTCTAAGATACCTTTTATTTACAAAAACAAGATACTGACATGGAATCTAATGCTTCTCAAACATACACCAACATCTATATGAACACAATTGAAAAGAAGTATGTGTATGAGAACAACATTTTCTTGAAGTATTCAGCCACATGGTGGCGCTATATAGATGACTTGTTTGGTGTGTAGTATGGTGACATTGGATCCCTTGAAATGTTTATTCAGGATTTAAACTGTAGTACTAACTTTATAACATTTACATTAACATACAGTGAGGAATTCTTAGATACAACTGTCTACAGAGAAGGGGCATTTTAAAGATGGATTTGTTTACCAAGCCCACAGATAGGAATAGTGTTCTACATTTTGATAGTTTTTATCCTAAATGTATAATTAGTTCCCTTCCATTCAGTCAATTTGTAAGGGTTAGTAGAATAGTGACCAAAGAGAACAGACTACAGAATAGACTTAACGGTATTGATGAGGCCTAATTTCAGGACCCTTTAAACACCTGTAGCTTTCCACTTCTCCTTTGGACTCTGATATTGCACTGCAAATTAAATGACAAGCGCTTGGAGAACCGTCTTACAGAACACACATAGAGATATGGTTTGCAAAACAGCTCTGATTTATTATGTCAGGATGGCCAGTTTATATACTCTTCAAACATATATTGAAACACATAATCATTAGCTCATTTCTAAGACAAAAAAGTACAGATGTGTCCTGTAAGTCGTATTTTATCCTTGTCTGATATTCTTATGTCAATAGGTAAATTTATGACTGACATGACAAAGGAACAATGTAAAAATCTCAAAATACACTAATTAGATGTATAGCTACATTTGACCTAAAGAAATTGCTTACATATCAGTATTTCTGCATGTAGCTCAAGAGTTCAAAAGTATAGTAAAAAGAAAACTGTGTGAAAGGTTATAATGTTTCTTGCTACATTTTGATATAATAAAGATACAATAAAAGATACAAAAGATACATTTGTAATTCAAGGTAATGAGATATACATAATGATACAATGTGTGTGTATGATACCTAGATAACATAATATTCTTACAATGCCTCCTTTTATTCTGCAAGAATAACATATAATAAGGAGAAAAAGCTTATAGACTGATATATGCCTCAGAAATCATCATGAGAATAGAAAGAGATAGGAGTTTACCTGAGAGTGAGGGTGTGATAGAGAGGGTAGAAAGCATTAGAGGGTGGGAGGTCTTTGAGAGATTCAAGGGAAGGAGGGCGTTTGGGGAAACGGGATGGAATAATGGTCAGTTATTGGGTAATGGAAAGAAATGAAGTAGTAGCAGGTAACAAAGCCATGTAAGATTGATCAGAGTGATCATTATATGGTGGGGATTTAGTAGTGGGTGATGTAAATCTGTTAATAGCACACACAGCTTAAACAATAGATATATTAGCAAAATAATAATAATAATAGCAATAATGATACCCATAATAATACCAAGGGAACCTATCCATGAGCCAAAACCATCAAAAGCACCATGTGCTTGTTTACGTATTTTACTTTGGACCTCATGTAATTTATTTATGTCTTGATGAATTCTACCAGTGTTATTGATAATAAATACACAAAAAGTTGCGCCTATTCTCGCCCCCCACCCCTGCTGCTAGAAGGTAGTCTAGCGCCATTCTGTTTTGGAGAGTGGTTTGTGCAATTTGTTCTTGTCTCATGCTAAGTGATTCTATAGCATCAGTAGTGTAATTAAAATTTTAATCTGTGAGTGTTGCAACCAGATTGAGCTTATAATAAAGTCTAATAGATGCTGCTGTAGGGACCCAGGATGCAGACCATATTTCATCATAATTGGTTTTAACAGTAAGGCCTGATGCAGATGAATCTTTAAATGCTGCGGTTCCATGCTGGCGAATTTTATCATTGGACAGTGTGGTGTGAGCGCCAATTGCAGGGATGCTATATCCTAAATAGCATGGAGAAAAATGTGTACATGGTATCATCTTTACAGCCCATATTTCACATAACCAATAATAACCATAGGGTAAATTTGGTGTAGATGGACATAATGGATTTTTATGTAAGGGATGATGATGTTTGGTTGTTGCACCTGTATAAGTGACCATATTAGGTGCAGTTAGTTTAAACCAATCATAAATGATTTTGTGTATTGGATTTAATGTTATAGATGTATTATGGTAGAGAGAAAGATAAGTATTATTCCAAAGGTCAATACTGTTATATGTTCTATCTCTCATACCACCATTGTATGAAAATAACACAGTTGGGGGGCCATTTGTCGATGATATCTGGGTTAAAAATAGAACCATTATGATTTTATGACATTATGGAGCCATTCTTAGCATAATTTATAAGATGTACTTTTTGTTTTTCTGATAAGTCCTTTGATGAATTATTGAACGTGAAATTCCACATAGTATAGGAGGTGATTAAATGATGTAAATTGTCAGTGTTGAGAGGGTGACCATAGTATGGATATCCCCACTTCTCTCCATGAGGGGCATAGCCACAAACCCAGCATGATTTTGTTTTATTAGTCACCTTATATAAGTTCACAGTGGTTTTAACAAAAGTATTGCCTTTTTCCATGATGTGAGATGTAGATTTCTTGACCTGCGGGAGTGAAGCACATTGGCTTTTGGAGTGTCATTTATTATAATTGTGCAGGGGCGCACCAGGACTAGGGATTGAACTTGAACTGTAGGTTGGGACTCCAATAACTAAAGTAGCCACTAGGACAGTGGCAGCACCAACAAGGACTGTTATGATTAACAAATAGATGACAGCTCGTCGGGTTGAGGAGCGGGCACTGAAGGACCAGCGTCTCTTTCCATTCTGTGAGACTAGCTTGATCCTGCTGGCATGGATCCATGTTGGGCTCTCGTCTGTAATGATTGCGGTGCATGTTACTGCGATGACCTCTGTGGGTGGTCCAAAAGGAGGATCCAGACTTTTATTCTTGTGCAGTCGCTTTACCAGGACCTTGTCTCCAGGCTTGAAAGGGTGTGTCGGTGTACCTAAAGGGGATGGCAGGGAAAAAGATACATCACCATAGATACTGTTCAGTTTCTCTACAAGTTTTAAAACATATTCTCCCCTTACCAACTTTATGTTTGCACCAAGGAGTAGGAAATGGTCTGCCCATTAAAATTTCAAATGGTGAATAACCAGTAGTGGCACTAGGGGTCATTCTGACTTCTGCCAATGCTGCAGGTAAATGTTCAGGCCAATTAGTAAAAGTGCCATCAGTTCCCTTCCTCAACTTTTCTTTTATAGTTCTTTTCATCTTATCTACCTGACCTGAGGATTTAGGATGATGTGGGATATGAAATTTCCATTCAATGGAAAGCAAAGTACAAACCTGTTGAGTTACTTGAGAGACAAATGGAGTACCTCTATCACTATTTATCTGTAGATGGCAGCCAAACCTAGGTATAATTTCTTTACACAAAATTGTAGCTACGGTTTTAGCATTTTCTTTTGCTGTGGGGAAAGCCTCTACCCATTTACTGAATTGGTCTACAATAACCAATAAGTATTTTATGCCTCCATTTGCAGTAGGCATATGTGTGAAATGAATCTGTAATGTTTGCATAGGGCCATCAGGTGGCTGTAGATGATCTAATTTACCATGTATAGTACCTCCAGGATTATTACGTGCACATGTTAGGCATCTACTTAATTGTGCATCTATTAGTGAGTGTAAATCATGGATTACATACCGTTGTGACATGATGTGTTCTGTAAGACGGTTCTCCAAGCGCTTGTCATTTAATTTGCAGTGCAATATCAGAGTCCAAAGGAGAAGGGAGAAGTGGAAAGCTACAGGTGTTTAAAGGGAGAAGTGGAAAGCTACAGGTGTTTAAAGGGTCCTGGGTCCTGAAATTAGGCCTCATCAGGTATGAAAAACACATTTTTACAATAAGATTATCCATTGACTCTAATATAAAAGGAATTGAATAGACCAGGTAGCAATACATGTTAGAGGAAAAACAAAAAAACATAAAGAGAAGCGCCTAGTCTTTTTATGGATCACACGGAACATAATAAACATATGAGTATTCTTAAAGGGACAGTTTACTCAAAAAATGTATATCCTTAAATTTGTTCCCAATGATCCACTTTACCAGCTGGATTGTATTAAATTGTTTACAATATTTACTTTACCCTTATATTGGCATTTGAAATAGTTGAATTAGCCTGTGGTATCCCCACCTATTCTGAAAGTTTTTGGCTTTAGAGCCAAGCTATAAATAAGTAAACACATCCAGCAGAATAAATTACACTCCCAGTGGGGTATAGCAGAGATAAGGTAACAAAATGTTAATTTTCCATTGCTTTCTCCAAGTATTTGTATTTGGTTTATGTACAGATAAATGAAAAAGGAGCAGGTATATGTACACAATCTGATAAAGTAATGAGATCTGATTATACCTACAAGCTCAACCCATTTTATTAGGTTGTGGCTTCAAAACACAAAATCAGCTAATTCATATACACAGATAAACCTTAAAAAGCAAATTCTAATACATTTTATATTCTGCAACTGGTAAAAAAAAAAGTAATTGGCAACACATTAAGGGAAAAACAGTTTTACATTATACTGTCCCTTTAAGCAATATTGGCCGATATTACAGAAATTGAATCCTAATGTTTCTGATGTCCATGTGGGAGGATCTATATTGGGTAGACTACCCGTATCTTATCTTGATAAGCGTAGGGTGAAACGTGTCGAAAGCTGTGGTTTTTATTCACTTTGGAAATCTGTTTACTAATTTCTTTTGAGAGACGCTTTAACCCGGGTTATTTGCTCTTGTAATATTCCACCAAGTCTGTGGCCTGCGTGCGTGGCACTAAGTGCAGGTGAAGATTGCGGACCATTCTCATAGAGAAGTTTGTTTCACTTTGATTCCTCCTTATTGCAATATCGGTATATCGTAAAAAATCAGAACGGACAGATTGTTGGGCAAAGACAAGCCTCCCGAGTGTCACCCGTGACGTCAGACGCCAGAGTATACTTCCAGCCGAATGATACAGACCAATTCCCCAGGGACATGGGAGCTAAGGTATGAACTAAGTAACAGGAACTGTTTACCGGATTATACAGACACAGGTAATCTTATTCCAAATACTGTCACCGATAAGATCACTATACTCTCCAAGGTGGGATTGTGAAAAGAAAACATTTTGGATCTAAAGATTTGTGGCTTTGTCAGAAAGACTTTTTATTAGCTATTCACAAATATATGTGGCTTTGTCAGAAAGACTTTTATTAGCGGTACACTAATAACTATTGTTGTGCATAATTTGTACTTAACCGCACCAGGTCAACAGTATAAGCTGAATTTTGTAACTTAGTAACGACACTGTTACTTGTATAGTCAATTTTACTTTTTGTTGCCAATTTTAAATCTCTTTGATGCATATTGAATTTCTGTGTACACACATACTTAAGGGAGACGTCCCTGTTTTTATTGTTCTAAGTGAATTCTTATTTTTCACACATAACCTGCTCTATATCAAAGATATTTTTTACTACATTAAAACATACATTTTATATCCTTTTCCTACTTTGTGTTAATTTGGCCTTAAATAATAGGAAACTTCTTTTTTTTTTTTTTTTTTTTCAAAAGAGCTTTATTTGTCAAAAAAAAAGATAATACAATACAACATACTTGTCCTGTTCAGCTTCAATTACAATATGTGTACAATTTCTCCTAAGAGGTAATATGAATACATTGTACATACAATTTCGCTCTTACTTTACTATTTTTTCTAAATAACAATTTCTATAATAAGATATTATATAATATATAAACTTTCTTAATTTCTGAATTCCTAGCCAGCACTTGTCTATCTCCAGTGAACCAGTAAGTATCATAATAACCAAAAACATATAAAAAAGAGAGAGAGAGAAAGAGAAAAAAAAAAAAAAAAAAAGGGAGGGGGAGTGAGATAAGGGATGAGTATGGGAAAAGGGGGAAGGGGTTAGGGGCATTTATCCAGATAGAGCTGCGTTCCACTTTGTAACCATTAGTTCATGTGTTGTTATTTTCCCCTGTTCCCAATAATGTCTTCGTTCCAATGTTAGGGTATGAGTGACCTGAGCTTTCCAGTTATTTAAGGTGGGAATTTCTGAGGACTTCCACCTCTGAGGGATAAGTGTCAGCGCAATTTAAAAAAATTATGAGCAATGGCATGAGTGACACCTCTTCAGCTCTGGGTAATAAGTGAAAAAGCAAGATTTCTGGTCTGGCAGGGAGTGTGATTGCAAATGTATTCTCAATGAAAGCTAGCACCTCGACCCAGAACGGGGTTATTCTGTCACATGTCCACCATATGTGCAGGAGGTCAGCCTCCTCCCCACATCCCCTCCAGCACTTCCCACTTGTTTTTTTATAAATTTGTCTGAGTCTGATAGGTGTCAAATACCATCTTGAGATGAATTTAAAATTAATTTCTTGTATGTGCGCCGAGATTGAGGAGGTTTTATGTATGTGAAATATTGACTCCCATTCTTTGGAGTCTATGTGTGAATTTAGATCTACATTCCATCGATGTACATAGGAAGGCATGGAGTCACTGGGCGTCAAAAGCTTATAAATTTTAGATAAAATGTCACGTGGAGAACATTCCTGCATGCATATACTTTCAAATGGTGTTATTTGCCTAATCAAGGTAGTCCTTTTGGTATGTGAATGTATAAAATGGGCGACCTGAGCATAGGGGTACCAAGATGTGAAAACTGGATTATCCAATTCTAACATCTCCTCTCGTGGAATCAATCTGTCCTCTCTGATTAATGAGCCTATGGCTCTGTGGCGTATGTGTGTAGTAGTCATGTTAGAGCAAAAGCGTCTAGATATGGGGATCTCGGGATTCCCCAGAAAGGGAGTCAATGGAGATGGGATGGATGAAATATGTGTAGATGTATTTAACAATCTATCCCACTGCTCAAACAGTACATCAAAAAGAGGATATTCCCTAATCAAGGCAGGCCGGTGATGTTGTGGAAGCCAAGCAAGTGCTCCCACATTTTCCACTTTTAAGATGTCTGCATCCAGTCGGATCCACTGTTTTTGATCCGACTGGGAGCACCATTCAGGGATTCGCTGCAGCAAAGATGCTATTCTATATTGAACTAAATCAGGGACACCCAAACCCCCTCTCTCTCTGGGCATATATAGAGTTTTTTTTCTGTACCCTTGGCCTGATTCTATTCCAGATAAACGTTTCTAAGTTGGATTGTAATTTAATAAGGTATTGGTGAGGTAAAGGTAACGGTATCGTTTGGAGGAGATAAAGGATGCGAGGTAAGATGTTCATTTTTAATATTTGTACCCTACCAAACCAGGAAAAGGGTTTGCTCCTCCACCTAGATAGATCATTCAAAATCTCATTTTGGATAAGAGTATAATTAGCCTCTACCATCTCCGTTGGGTTAGCCGTCAGATAAACGCCTAAGTATTTAAGTCTTGTAGGGGTTGTATTTTTAAGGGGCAGTATGTAGTCACATTTTCCATATCAGATTGTGGTACCGATATATTGAGAATTTCTGACTTAGTAAGGTTAAGATGAAAATTCGATAACCTGCCATAGTCTTGAAATTCATGTAATAAAGCTGGGATAGATTTGTCTAAATCAGTTAAAGTCAATAGAATATCGTCGGCGTACAAAGCCGTCTTATATTCTAACCCAGACACTGTAACACCCTTTATCTGTTGGTTATATCGAATTTTTTGTGCCAAAACCTCAACGGAGAGGGCAAATAAAAGAGGAGATAGGGGACATCCCTGTCGCGTGCCGTTACTAATTTCAAAGGGATCCGAAAGAATGTTATTCACTTTGACTTTGGCCGTTGGACACGAATATAGAGCAAAAAATTTTCCAATGAATTTCTCTCCCAGATTCATATGTGACAGGGTGAACCTGAGAAATCCCCAGTCCACCCTGTCAAAAGCCTTTTCGGCATCAGTGGACACAACTGCTAGGGGTATCTGGTTAATACGGGAATAAGAGATCAGCTGTGTTACTTTCAAGGTATTATCCCTCGCCTCCCCCCCCGGGATAAAACCTACTTGATCTGTATGGACCAATTGTTTCAGTAGTGGGTTCAGCCTATTAGCTAGTACTTTGGCGTATATTTTTAAATCGGTATTTAGTAGGGAAATGGGGCGAAAATGTTCTGGCTTTGTAGGGGGTTTACCTGGCTTGGGCAGCACAGTGATATGCGCTTCTAGCATATTTTTAGAAAAACCTGTGTCCTCTTGTATAGAGTTAAATAATGTTACTAACTGGGGTACAAGTGTTTGCATATACGTCTTATAATATTTATTGCCGTAGCCATCCGGCCCTGGGCTCTTACCTACCGGTAGTTCTCTGATGGCCTCTATTATTTCCTGAGTCGTGAATGGGGTTTCGAGCTTTTTAGAATCCTCACCGTCAAGTTCGGGAAGAGTCGGGGAAGAAAGGTATTTACTCAAGTCATGGTCACAATGGTCAGGCCCTAAGTGGGAGTCATCTTTTCTTTTTTGTTTTAAATTGTATAATGCAGAGTAGTATTTCCTAAAAGTTTCGGCAATTTGAGGGCTGTCCTCAGTCGTCTTACCTGACTCTTGCTGTAGGGAATGAATGTATGCTCTTAATTGTCTACGTCGTATGGCTCTAGCCAAAAGACGTCCTGCCTTGTTTCTGTGTTTATGATAATGTTGTTGCAGTGAGACAGCATTACGGCACTGTTCTTGCTGTAAATGTTGCTGTAGGGCTATTCTTTTCTGAGTAAGCTGTTCAGTTAAATTTGTATTGGATGGATCTGATTTATGGTGTCGTTCTGCTAGACTAACCTCAGCCAGAAGTGTTGTATATTGTGCTCTAATTCGTTTCTGAACTCCCGCCTTATATTTGATAAAATCTCCCCTTATCACGCATTTATGCGCTTCCCAGATCAAGTTGAATGGCATATCACCAGTTTTATTTAATTGAAAGTACTCCGTTAATGTTTTATCCACTGCATCTTTGAGCAACGGATCATTCAGGAGTGCATCATCAAGCCGCCACTGAAACGGCGCCATCGGCGTCTCAGGCCAATTCAACGTACATAGTACCGGGGCATGGTCCGACCAGGTTATGGGAAGGATTTTAATCCCTCTCACAAACGACAGGCTCAATGGGTCAAGCAAAAAGTAGTCCAACCTGGAGTATGTTTGGTGTGGGTGTGAGAAAAAGGTATAATCCCTATCTTTGGGGTGATAGACTCGCCATGCATCATGTACTGTTATACTACGTAGGCTATTACTTATATATTTGATATGTTTCCTGGATAGGATAGAGGTTCCCCCAGAAGTGTCTACACTCGGGTCCAACGGTACATTGATATCCCCTCCCAATATTAGAGGGCCTTTTTTATGTTCTAGAATGGTGTTTGTGACGTCCCGGATGAATGAATGTTGTGCTGAATTTGAGGCATAGATATTTACAATTGTAACTGGTCTCCCAAACAATAGTCCATTAAGAATCAACTGTCTACCCTCCTGATCTTTTTCCATATGTAACAAATGGAATGGAATATTTCTGTGTATTAAAACCCCCACCCCACATTTTTTTTTGAGGGCCTGAGGAGAAGAACATTGTGGGATAGTGTGGGGAAGTCCACTTGGGTTCACTCCCTCTCTTAAAGTGGGTCTCTTGAATTAGTACTACCTCCCCTTTTAGTCTATTGAAGTCCCTTAATGCCATTGTTCTTTTTTCGGGCTGGTTGAGACCTTTAACATTTAATGTTATAAATGTTACTGCGTGTGGCTGAGATGTCATGTTGTGCAGCTTATTAGTGTAGGGGAAGGGGGAGGAAAGGAGGGAGAGGAGAAAGAAGAGAAATATATATATATATATATAATTATATAGAGAAAAGGTTAGCAAGAAAAAGGTATGAGAGTATAAAAAAAAAAGAAAAAAAAAAAAAGGAAGATAAAGGAATAAAAAAATATATAAATACAAAGTCCTTACTGATATTCTGTGTACTATATGTGAATAAGAGATGAGACAATGAGCTAGAGTATCCAAATAGGGGTCTTGCTAGAAATCCAAAGGGGCTGTAGAAGATATTCTTGGTATGTAGAAAATTATACATAAGGCACCTCACCTGGCTATAATTAAAAGGTGAATCTAATTGGTTTAACTGTAATGTAGAGAACATTACATCTAGCTACGCCTGTGGGGGCTTCGATATCAAGATCCATTTAATATCTGAGCAGCAACTACAGGGGCAATAATATAAACATGAACAAAATCCTTGGAAACATTAAACAACAATAACCAAAAAACAGCAAAACACATCAACATTAGAAAACACAACAAGTAGTTAATCACTAGCACATGGGGGACCCTTCTTATAACATAATAGGTGAATCATCCATTACATCTAAATGTCCAGGAGGGCCAATCCCAACCAAAGTCATCATGTTCAATCATGTCTGATACCCCCCAAGTGTTGATTGAATGAGCTTGCTTTTAAATTATCATTTGACCTTGAACATTTGTGAATATTTTAACATAGGCGATAGCCTCACTAGATGTGAACAACATTAACTTGTGTAATATATGAACACATGAGTGTGAGGTGATCCTCAATAATATAGGGACAGTTTACCTAAAGTAATGATCTAACATATCGCTTGCATTGATTCGACAACATATGTAAAACATTCTAACACAAATTGCGGAACACATTTGCCTGTTGTTACGGCCATCATGTATCTTGAAATAACAATTTTTTAGTCTAAAAGGTATCTCAGTCCTGAAAAAAAAATCAAAATAAAGACAATGCAATATAGCAATACAGAGAGCAGTGGAAAGAAAGTAGATAACTAAACATTCAATGCTTATATACTTATCGTATATGACTGTCTCTCACGGGAGTTGTTGATCCTTTGTAAATATCTCTGAACACCTGTAGTATGTGGGCTAGTGTCCCAGAACTCACAGTACAACTTGCTATAAGTACTAAGTCCACATTAGGTGCATTTATTTTAAGTGTTTTCGGGGTTTTGTTCTTTCTGAGCTGTCGCTGTTTCCCTCCTTGGCATGACGTCCTGCTCGGGGTATGTGGCAGGGTCGTTGATTTCTACACCCAAGGTGTCACAAAAGTTGCGGAGATCCTCCATATTGCGAAAGATTGCAGTTTTTCCTTCTCTGGTGGCAATTACACTCACTGGAAAGCCCCATCTGTAGTTGATATGATTGGACCTCAGGACCTCTGTGATAAATCTGAGTTCCCTCCTTTTCTGCAATGTAGTCGGGCTTAAGTCCGAGAAGATAGAGATATTAATTCCAGCATGTGTTAGGGGTGCCTTTGCCCTTGCATTGCGCATGATCTCTTCTTTCTCTGCGAAATTAAGGACTCTTGTGATGACATCTCTTGGTGGAGCCTTACCAGCAGGTTTAGGCCTCAGGGCTCTATGCGCCCTTTCCAGAATGACGTCTGATGAGTTTGGTGTTCCTTTAATAGTGCGGAAAAGATCTTGGAGATATCCGTTGAGGGCCGATGGATTAATTGACTTGGGTACTCCCCTAATTCTTAAATTATTCCGCCGATTGCGGTTATCCAAGTCCTCAACCTTATCCATCAAGGTATATATCAAATTATCTTGTTGCAGCACCTGTTTATTTACTTCTTGTACATCAGTATATAAAGTTTCGTGTGCTTCCTCTAATGTGGTAACTCGCCTGACAACCTTGTTTATATCTTTTCTAATTTCGCCAAAAAGGCCTTTCACTTCCTTCAGAACCTCTTTGATATCATCCTTAGATGAGAGTGTTTTGAGGTCATCTCTGGTAAGGTTAGTGTCTTGAAGGGTTTGAGAGTCCTGCATTTGTGTTAAAGGGCCCTTCCCCACCTGCACAGTTTCATCCTCTAGGACAGTATCTTGTGTTTTAAGATATTGGGTCATTGTAGTCATTTTATGAGGTTTATCTAATTTAGGTGTCCTTTTAAGTGGCAAGTCTTTGCAGTTAACAACTCAGGCCCTATCTTCCAATGACAGATATATGGATGCAGTGCACTCAGTGCACTCTTTATAGTAGAGTGTAGAGATATAATGCTTTAGTCTATGTTGTGCAATCCCCCAGCAGATCGTATGTCATATATTTAGCATTCAGTTCTGCATTTGGAATGTTGCAAGTTGTGTGCAGTAAGGAAGCTCCACTAGGCTTTAATATTATGGCAAGGAAGGCCTCCCTAGTAATACTTTTTTGTCCATATGAGAAGTAGAACAGCGCTTCTGCCCAGTTTGCAATATAAAGGTTTTAAGCGATGACTATATTTGTGGGTTGTATTAGGGGCACCAATTTCTTACCGCCTTGTTTCTTCAGTGTAAAAGATATCTCCGATACCAATGTATCTGATTTCTCTCTGCTATTAATTGCTGCGCCAGCACAGCTCTCAATGGGTATCCAGCTTCCGGTGCACGGGCCCAACTTGTAACCCGCTGTACACGCTGAAGAAGTATGAGCAAATTAACGCTCTCTGAAATGCCGTTTTAGTGTCTCAGCCTCAGCGGTGTAAATCCAAATGCGGTCAGTGTCCGTGTCAGTTATTTTACTCACATGAGCAACGCAGGTCAGGCTGGCGGTAATGGCGCCGTGAACGTCTCGCTCCTTTTGACCCCTATTTATTTAGGATCTGCACTCCTTCAATTTATCTGCTAGCTCCTCAGGCATTCACATAAGTTCCCTCAGATTCAGATGTAAGTTTTCTCAAGCCAGATGCCTGTTTTATTCCCCTAATGAATTTCACAGCAACGGAGCTATCTTATTTTGCAGCCATCTGCTTGCGTGGCTAAGCTCCGCCCCAGGAAACTTCTTTTATAAATCCTAGAAGGGCTGAATATATACTCACCGCTTTGAGCCGATAAAACTGTCTCTATCACTGCTGCAAATTTTGGGCGATATATAGCTTTCCCATTATTTACTATCCCTGGAGAGTAGAAATAATTTTTGCCCAAAGAGAGTCTTATAAATATATTTGCTAATTTTGGCTGAAATATATCATTTCGAAATCTTAAGAAATTAGCGCCCTTACTATCCTTTATTTATATAAATACTGCCTCGAATAGAATAAAGGAGCTGTTCAATCCTCTGAAAGGTGTTTGATATCTAGACCCTAGCGCTTTACTGAATCCCCTCTATCTAGACCACCCGTAAGTTCAGGGCACGTGTTACTGAACAGAAAAGTAACATATAGATGTAAAAATATGGAAGCACCGGTTTCTTTGCATTATTTTAAAACATGGTCATAATGTGAGGCAGATGCAGTTCCAAATTATATTTTAACACTCACAGTAGCACAGCACTTCTGTCAGGTGCACACCAATATAAAGGTGCTGTATACCTTTGCAATCAATAGTTTCACAGACGGCAGCACCTTCCAACTGATAAAGTCTTTATTCTATCATACCAGGATTACAAAAATGTGACGTTTCGGGTACAAATCTCTTAATCATACATAGCTACAAACTTACAAGTGCACCCTTATATAGGCCCACCTACACTCAGGTGTTTAATTAACACCTCTGTACAACACCACCTAGTGGTAACATAGTGTAAAAATGTAAATCCATCACCTTTGTTACATTTAAAGTACATAGTGCAAATCGGATATTATTTTTAAAAACAATCGGCTAGATTATGAGTCTTGCGTTATGAGTAAAGAAGCAGCGTTAAGCCTCATAACGCTGTTTTTTTTTACTACCGCTGCTATTACAAATCTTGCAGATTTAGGGGCACGTTACCCTTTTTTGGCCTTACCGCAAATCAACTTACGCAAATTGTGTATAGTCTTTTTTTTCTATGGGACTTCCATAGCGCCGGTATTACAAGCTTGTCCTGGGAGACCAAAAAGTAAGCGGTACACCTTATCCCGTCAAGATTCGTAACGCATTCTAAAGTCAGTAGTTATGAGTTTTACACTACAACGCTGTAGCATAAAACTCATACCTAAAGTGCTAAAAAGTACACTAACACCCATTAACTACCTATTAACCCCTAAACCGAGGCCCTATCGCATCATAAACACTATAATAAAATTATTAACCCCTAATTTGCCACTCCCGACATCGCCGCCACTATAATAAACATATTAACCCCTAAACTGCCGTACTCCCGCCTCGCAAACATTAGTTAAATATTATTAACCCCTAATCTGCTGTCCCTAACATCGCCGCCACCTATCTTCATTTATTAACCCCTAATCTGCCGCCCCAACGTTGCCGTCACTATACTAAATTTATTAACCCCTAAACCTAAGTCTAACCCTAACATCCCCTAACTTAAATATAATTCAAATAAATCTAAATAAAACCTACTATTAATAACTAAATAATTCCTATTTAAAACTAAATACTTACCTATAAAATAAACCCTAAGCTAGCTACAATATAACTAATAGTTACATTATAGCTATCTTAGGGTTTATTTTTATTTTACAGGCAAGTTTGTATTTATTTTAACTAGGTAGAATAGTTACTAAATAGTTATTAACTATTTACTAACTACCTAGCTAAAATAAATACAAATTTACCTGTAAAATAAAACCTAACCTAAGTTACACTAACACCTAACACTACACTACAATTAAATAAATTACCTAAATTAAATACAATTACCTAAATTACAAAAAAAAAACCCACTAAATTACACAAAATTAAAAAAAAATTACAAGATATTTAAATTAATTACACCAAATCTAATAGCCCTATCAAAATTAAAAAAAAAACCTAACCTAAACTAAACTACCAATAGCCCTTAAAAGGGCCTTTTGCGGGGCATTGCCCCAAAGAAATCAGCTCTTTTACCTGAAAAGAAAATACAAACAACCCCCCCAACAGTAAAACCCACCACCCACACAACCAACCCCCCAAATAAAACCATAACTAAAAAAAACTAAGCTCTTCATTGCCCTGAAAAGGGCATTTGGATGGTAATTGCCCTTAAAGTGAAAGTAAACTTACGTGATCTGCTATACACAGTTACACAGTTTAGATAAAAATAATAGTAGTTTAATTCATCATTTTTTTTTACTTAAATCTTAATACCTTTTTCGCCTCCAAAAAAGTCCAATATTTTTTTTTTTCAAATCTGCCCGTTTTTCTATACTCGTGTATTTTTCCTCCAATTAACTTTCTGGCCGATCGGCGGCCGTAAAGCTACGTCATCCCACTATTGGATCAACTGCGCATGTGCCAAAGCTCTTATACTCATTATTATGTCGGGTTCGCGTTCCCGATCAGCGCATGCGCATAGTAGTTTTGTCTGTCGCAGCTGCTAACGTCGTCTGTTGAAACTGCAGCTTTGCAACATACAAGCAGAGCAAAGCAGCTGCTCTGATTCTCAAATAGCATAGTACTGAATGAATACATTAAAGATATTCATTCATTACTATGTTTCCTCTCTGTGGACGCATGCGCGTTGAAAAAAAAGATAAGAAAATCGCATGCGCATTGCGGTTTCCATTATCGTGACCACGCATTTCTCCTACGTATAGAGCGGGTGGGACCGCTCTATACGTAAAGGCAGAAAAATATAGGAAGTGGACTAGGGGTGGAGTAAGGCTAATAACGGTAAGGAAACTATATATAAAAAAAATATAGAATCACTAATAGAAAAAAATAAAAAACATAGCGATCACAATATACTATTAGTATATAATGCATCAGTGTTTTGCTGAGAATAGAAATTTACTTTCACTTTAAAGGGCATTTAGCTCTATTGCGGCCCAAAGCTCTAACCTAAAAATAAAACCCAATAAACCCTTAAAAAACCTAACTCTTACCCCCTGAAGATCCACTTACAGTTTTGAAGACCCGACATCCATCCTCAACGAAGCCGAGAGAAGTCCTCATCGAAGCCAGGAGAAGTCTTCATCCAAGCCGGGAGAAGTGGTCCTCCAGACGGGCAGAAGTCTTCATCCAGACGGCATCTTCTATCTTCATCCATCCAGCGCGGAGCGGCTCCATCTTCAAGACATCCGGCGCGGAGCATCCTCTTCCAACGAAGTCTTCTTCCAGAATGAATATCTCTTTAAGTGACGTCATCAAAGATGGTGTCCCTTAGATTCCAATTGGCTGATAGAATTCTATCAGCCAATCAGAATTAAGGTTGAAAAAATCCTATTGGCTGATGCAATCATCCAATAGGATTGAACTTTAATCCTATTGGCTGATCCAATCAGCCAACAGGATTGAGCTGGCATTCTTTTGGCTGAGAATACAAGCTCAATCCTATTGCCTGATTGCATCAGCCAATAGGATTTTTTATTCAACCTTAATTCCGATTGGCTGATAGAATTCTATCAGCCAATCCAAATCTATAGGAACGCCATCTTGGATGATGTCACTTAAAGAGATATTCATTCTGGAAGAAGACTTCATTGGAAGAGGATGCTCCGCGCGGGATGTCTTGAAGATGGAGCCGCGCCGGATGGATGAAAATAGAAGATGCTGTTTGGATGAAGACTTCTGCCCGTCTGGAGGACCACTTCTCCCGGCTTGGATGAAGACTTCTCCCGACTTCGTTGAGGACTTCTTGCCGCTTCGATGAGGACTTCTCCTGACTTCGTTGAGGATGGATGTCGGATCTTCAAAACTGTAAGTGGATCTTCAGGGGTTAGTGTTAGGTTTTTTTAAGGGTTTATTGGGTGGGTTTTAATTTTAGGTTAGGGCTTTGGGATGCAATAGAGCTAAATGCCCTTTTAAGGGCAATGCCCATCCAAATGCCCTTTTCAGGGCAATGGGGAGCTTAGGTTTTTTTAGTTAGGGTTTTATTTGGGGGGTTGGTTGTGTGGGTGGTGGGTTTTACTGTTGGGGGTGTTGTTTGTATTTTTTCAGGTAAAAGAGCTGATTTCTTTGGGGCATTTCCCCGCAAAAGGCCCTTTTAAGGGCTATTGGTTGTTTAGTTTAGGCTAGGGTTTTTTTTTATTTTAGGTGGGCTTTTTTAATTTTGATAGGGCTATTAGATTGGGTGTAATTAGTTTAAATATCTTGTAATTAGTTTTTTATTTTGTGTAATTTAGTGTATGTTTGTTTTTGTAATTTAGTTAATTGTATTTAATTTAGTTAATTGTATTTAATTTAGGTAATTTATTTAATTGTAGTGTAGTGATAGGTGTTAGTGTAACTTAGGTTAGGTTTTATTTTACAGGTAAATTTGTATTTATTTTAGCTAGGTAGTTAAATAGTTAATAACTATTTAGTAACTATTCTACTTAGTTAAAATAAATACAAACTTGCCTGTAAAATAAAAATAAACCCTAAGCTAGCTACAATGTAACTATTAGTTATATTGTAGCTAGCTTAGGGTTTATTTTATAGCTAAGTATTTAGTTTTAAGTAGGAATTATTTAGTTATTAATAGTAGGTTTTATTTAGATTTCTTTTAATTATATTTAAGTTAGGGGGTGTTAGGGTTATGGTTAGACTTAGGTTTAGGGGTTAATAAATTTAGTATAGTGGCGCAACGTTGGGGGCGGCAGATTAGGGGTTAAAAAATGTAGATAGGTGGGAGGACAGCGGTTTAGGGGTTAATATGTTTATTATAGTGGTGGCGATGTCCGGAGCGGCAGATTAGAGGTTAATAAATATAATGTAGATGTCGGACAGCAGATTAGGGGTTAATAAGTGTAAGATTAGGGGTGTTTAGACTCGGGGTTCATGTTAGGGTGTTAGGTGTAAACATAAAATGTGTTTCCCCATAGGAATCAATGGGGCTGCGTTACTGAGCTTTACACTGCTTTATTGCAGTTTTAGACTTTTTCTCAGCTGGCTCTCCCCATTGAGGACTATGGGTAAATCCTGCATGAGCACGTACAACCAGCTCACCGCTGACTTAAGCAGCACTGGTATTGACGTGCGGTATGGAGCTCAATTTTGCTCTACGCTCCCTTCTTGACTTTTAATGCCGGGTTTAGGAAAACATGTAATACCAGCGCTGTAGGAAAGTGAGCGGTGAGAATAACGTGTAAGTTAGTACCGCTCCCCTCATAACGCAAAACTCATAATATAGCTGTATATGAACAATATCATAGCAGATGAAAATACAATTATAGAAATATACGCTATACTTTTTAAAACCACTCAGTCATTAAATATTCATAGGGGAAAAAAAGGGCTACAAAAATAGAAAAAAATCTAATTCTTTATTTAACCCTTGAGGTTCCATAGCACTTAACTTATGTATCAAAATGCCTCTTTCTTTTTAAGAAGCAACTCCCTGTCCCCTCCCCGCCTATTAAGTGGTACTGCATCAATTACCTGGAAACGTATCTGACTAATATTGTGACCACACTGTAAAAAATGTCTAGAAACAGGGTCCTCCCAGTTTTTGCACCTAATGTTACTTTTATGTTGGACAATTCTTTCACGGACCTTACGGGTGGTCTCCCCAATGTAAATCCTCCCACACAGACATTTAATATGGTACACTGCAAACTTAGTATTGCATGTGTAATATCCCCTTATAGATTTTTTTTTCCCCGTGAGTGGATGTACAAAAATTGGACCTTTTATCATAGAGTTACAATTACCACATCCTAAACATGGATAACAACCCTGTCTCTTTTCCCCTTTCAAAAGTCCTTGTCTTAGCGTTTTTTTTTTCACTGCCCAAATCAGTGTGGACTAATTCATCTTTAAGGTTTCTCCTCCTTCTAAAGGCCGGCATTGGGGGTAAATTAAATTCAGCCACTCCTGGGTGGCAATTCTGGGGAATTGACCAATGTTTTCTAACAGTCTTCATTATTTCATCATTATGGTTATTATAATCCATCACCATTAACAAACGTTTGTTCTCTTTTTTTAATGATGAACATAATGGAGCCTGTACTCGTGCAAGTTCTCCCTGTACAAGGTTGGTGGGGTATCCCCTAGCTTCAAACTTTTTAGTCATATGGCTGTATTTTTTATTGCGTCTTTCCTCATCTGATACAATACGTTGGACCCTTAAAAATTGACTTCTAGGGTGTGATTTTATTGTGTTCCTGGGATGATAACTTTGATAGTGTAGCATACTATTCCTGTCTGTGGGTTTGATGTAGAGGTCAGTACATATTCTAGCATCTTTAAAATATACAGTAATGTCCAAAAAATGTACCTCGCTAGCAGTTAAACAAAATTTGATTGAATTTGTACTCCTGTTCAATTCTTCTATGAATGCCTCCAGGGTTTCAATGTCGCCATACCACACACCGACTATATCGTCTATGTACCTCCACCAGGCTGCTGCATACTTGAGGAACAAATTGTTCTCGTATACAAATCTCTCTTCATAGACATTCATGTATATATTCGCATATGTGGGGGCGATATTGGAACCCATGGCGTACCTTGCAAATGGAGAAAAAATGTGTCTCGGAACAGAAAGTAGTTTTGATACAATACAATCCTTAATAAACTTTCAAAAAACATTTTTTGAGCTTGAGTATTCATTACTAGCCAAAAGTACTTTCATAACTGCTGCAATCCCACGCTTATATCTTATTGCAATATACAAACTGCTAACATCTAGGATGAAGAGTATGCATTTATCACTGTTAAGGTTTAGGTTACGGTTTTTCTCCAAAAAATCCCCAGTGTCTTTAATATATGAATTGCCCCAGGTACACAAGCGGCTGCAATACTTTATCCAAAAATATCGCTATTTTGGAAAACACTGAAACTATACTGGCCACAATAGGCCTACCTGGTGGATTATCCAGCCTCTTGTGCACCTTGGGCAAAGTGTAAAAAACTGGGATACGTGGATATTCCACAATCAAAATATCAAAGACATCTTTGGATATTAAGCCATGCTATTGACATGTGTGTTTTTTTTATTAAAGATGTTGGGTTACAAGATAATTCCTTATATACCTCTTTTTGGGACAATTGGTTATTAATTTCAGAGATATACATACATTTATTCATAATTGTTAAGGCCCTGCCCTTTTCGGCAGTTTTAATTATAAAGTCCTTATTGTCCTTTAAGGATCTCAGTGCCTCTTTTTCTTTCTTTGTAATGTTACAGGCATGATGTTCTCTTGTAAGCTTTTTATGAATTTTATCTAAATCCTTTTTGACCAACTCTATATAGGTATACACCCTATGGTTCACATTACTTGGTATGAACTTACTTTTATTTCTAAGGCCAAATTTCTTTAGATTAAGTTTAGTGTCAACTATAACATTTACATCTTGAACACCTTTATTAGCAAAAAAGCTTTTCAATTTAATAGACCTGAAGAATCTGAACAAATCTTGTTTAAACCTAAACAAATCAAGATTTTGTGCGGGGCTGTAAGACAAACCCCTATTAAGGGCTGATACCAGTTCCTCAGTAAGTGCGTAGTCCAATATGTTGATAACTAAATCATTGGTTGGCAGTCCATCATCCGGATTAGCCCCTTGAAAAGGGACACAGTCAGTAAAGTTCTCTTAACCTCCCTTTAATACATCTGGCCCCGACCTGGTCTCCTTGAACCTCTCCGGGTTGAATAAAATATTGGAGCCACATTTCTTGTGGCTCTTGTGTTTGCGGCCACCCCGGTGGACTCTCCTTCCATATCTTCGGTTAAAAAAATGACAGAAGAATCTGTTTCACTCCCTGCAGCATTCTCACCCTGCTGCTTGTATCTCGGACGCCATCAATTACGCATCTCTCCGGTTTGGGGGCAGTGATCCGATTCCCGGTCACATGACCATCTGTAGACCAATCTGGTCTCATAATCTTTGGCATCCATCTGGAATTTGGTTCTTTTCCTATTTTCCAAAACTTTACGGTATTCGGCTTCCCCTTTCTCAACATTTTTTATCAGAGTACTGTATGCATCAGCAGCCAACGATTTAGCTTGTCCTTTAGCCTGGCAACTTCCGTTTTCTGCCTGGAGATCTCTCTCTGCAAAAACTCCATGGTAAGCACCATCAGGTCGTAGGAGCATTTATTCAGAATGCTGGCAAACAATTTACAGTACTCTTTAATACCGGTCATTAATGTGGGTCGTACATTCATCCGCAAACCTCTGGGGATCCTCTTTACCTTGCAATATTCTGTGAGAGTCACGACATGCAAGTCCAGAGCTGTATGCTTTTTGAACTGAAGTGTCAGTCTTAGACTGACGAAGATGTACACATGTGTAGCACTTACTTCCTAGAAAGGCTATAGAGAAGATTAGATGTGACAAGGTGGGAGGAGGATGAATTTGATTTAAAATATAACCTTTATTAGGATAATTAAAAATATTTAAACATACTTACAGAAAACAAGTTTAAAAACACAGTGGATGATATGTTATATGGATCAATGCACACTACAGTTTAGTCAAGTTCAGTAATTAATATATAATAGACCTGACCTAGGATATGGGTGTTAATCCATAGTCAGGATATATAGATTAACATTACCAATAGATTCTAGGGGAGTTTGGCTCTCACCTCTGACCTTGATGTAATAGTGTCAAACAATTTTCATCCACAACGAGCACTATCAATATGGTCTCTCCAGGTATCCACTTCGCTATAGGTGTACCGGTTCCTGCTTGTATACTTCTTTCTTTAGATGCCGATGCTGATAATCTGGATTCCGTTTTCAAAAAACTCTGCGCAGAGTATCAAGTAGGTTGTAGCCTGCACGGCTAATTACTGTTCCAGATTCTTTCTGGAAGTGGATACCTGGAGAGACCATATTGATAGTGCTCGTTGTGGATGAAAATTGTTTGACACTATTACATCAAGGTCAGAGGTGAGAGCGTTATCCGACAGGTCGATATAGGGCCAAAAGGACGCCACAAAAATCCACGCTGGAGATCGCAAACAGAGGGTGACCGGTAAAGTATACCTGCTTGTAATTACCCATCTTGCACTGAACTTTACAGCACTGAGAGTGTTATTTTTAATACTACAAGTTCCTACACGGAATCACGATTGAGTGTTTTTGGAGCCACCCCTCGACTCGTGTGCTATCAATAACTGTTTATAAAAACTACTAACTTTCAATTTTAAGCACACAAACTATTCTTATGCATATTAATGCGGAAATTTTATAATAAGAAAGTTTTACATCAGTAATTGCTGAGCTCTATTGGGAAAAGGTGGAATAACAAACACCGAGGAGTAAGCAATACAAATTGCAACATTGTAGAGTGTACTGCAATTAAACAAGTAACTTGCAACTTTTTTAAGGTGGAGTGCAACTATTTTTAACTAAGTATATATTCCAAGTATACCGTTTTTTTTTTTCTTTGAAGGTTTTTATTGCTGAGGAGGTGGACACGTCCTCTCCTCTGTTTTCTTGCCTACGATCAATATATCTATGAATGGTTTTATTTTTAAATGTTTTTATATGTACAAATAACATCAGCATAGTATGCATATGTATGTATTGATTTGAGAATTTGTCTAATTAAATATCATCATATTTTACTCATATGTATCTTACATTTATTTAATCTAATATCGATTATTATACCCTATAGTTTATGACCAATTGATTAACATCCCTAGCTATCCTATATTTATATAGGTGAAGCGCTGTTTATACCTTTCTCTATGTCCTTTATTTTTTAGAATATTTGTGAGATTATTCTACCAAACAGCACACAGGGTGTAAGTAAGGCGCTCCTTATATACCAGTTTTTCAAGCCTTTATATTGGCATCAGTATCTCTGATGCCCTCCCAATATTAGCTAAAATAAACAACAATTACTGATATTTATTAATCACTTTTAGCATCCGACTAAGTTGTGGAGGATCAGACATGTGTAAACATCCGCAGCGTGTGGACTTATAAGTTATATATAAATAATTACCAATGTTATAGCATAATCAGCCGTATCATTAAAGTAATAACACTGTAAGTTACATAACATAGTGTGTTTACAGCTGAGGCACAGTTGTATCTATCGCTATGAATATACTGCAATTGCTAATTTATAGTATAAATATCTTAAATGAACCTCCTAGTGTTAGCTAGAAGAGAATGTTAGAATAATATACTTATAGTTAGAATAAGCAACCAATACTGATATTAGCTAATCAATTTTAGCATCAAGTTGTGTTATGGAGGATCTAACATGTGCAAAGATCCGCAGCGTGTAGTCTTATAAGTTATGTATAAAGGATCGCTAGTAGTAAAGCATAGTCAGCCGTATCATTTAAGAGATAAAATTATGAATTATACAACACAGTACGTTTACAGCTGAAACATAATTATATCTGTCACTATAAATACTGTATATTGCAGTTGCTGGATTACAACCTTTCGATTAACATCGGTATCTATAGTAAACCTCCCAATATCAGCTTTGAGAGAGCTGTTCATTTTATGTACTTGTGGTCAAATAAACAGTGATTGCTGGCATTTACTGATCAGTTATAACATCAGATTAAGTTATAAAGGATCTGACACACGCAACCATCCACAGTGTGTAATCATTTAAATTATGTACCAGGAGTCGCTAGTAATAATAACAATCATACTTTCCCTGCAGCTTAAAAAATGCTTATAGCATAAAAGTTAACTAGTCCATGACATGTTTCGCCACAATTGGAAAAAGCCAAGGTTACAATTCTAGTAGCATCCATATCTGTATATCCAAACATAGGTAATCCGGTATCATCCATCTTTTCATTATCAGACATCTCTGGACAGAGTGCAAGTAACCAGTTACAGCAAACAGAAGGAGGAGAAACCTTAAAGACGAATTAGTTCACACTTATTTGGGCAGTTAAAAGACGCTAAGACAAGGACTTTTGAAAGGGGAAAGGGTTGTTATCCATGTTTAGGATGTGGTAATTGTAACTGTATGATAAAAGGTCCAATTTTTGTACATCCACTCACGGGGAAAAAAAATTCTATAAGGGGATATTACATATGCAATGCTAAGTTTGCAGTGTACCTTATTAAATGTCTGTGTGGGAGGATTTACATTGGGGAGACCACCCGTAGGGTCCGTGAAAGAATTGTCCAACATAAAAGTAATATTAGGTGCAAAAACTGAGAGGCCCCTGTTTCTAGCCATTGTTTACAGTGCGGTCACAATATTAGTCATATACGTTTCCAGGTAATTGCTGCAGTACCACTTTCTAGGCGTGGAGGGGACAGGGAGTTGCTTCTTAAAAAGAAAGAGGCTTTTTTTTTTTTTTTTTTTGTAAAATATTTTTTTTATTGAGGCAATGAAACATCAGAGTACAAACACGGCATAAAGGACAATATCTCAAACAGTATTACATGACAGCAATTCCTTCTTTCAAGCATAAATACACTGAACAATAATGGGAGCACAGTATTGACCTTAGTGATGCCTCTTCTTATAATTAAATAACAGAACATACAAGCGTCAACAGTGTGAAATACATAGGGCAATACATGGTTATGGGGAATGGGAGTAACCCGGAGAACTATTGCCAGGAGGTGAGGGACAGGGGAAGGGTTGGAGAGGGAGAGAGGGAATGGGGAAGGGAATATAGAAAAGAGAAAGAAAAACAAAAGGGGGGGAGAGGGCCACCGAAGGCCGGAGGAGTGATTGGGCCACCAGGGTCCCAGCCCAGTCTCTAGAACTGCACATCTATCCGGTCACCCGTCGAAACGCCGGCGTCGCCAGGTCTCCAAAACTCCTCCCATGTCAACCATATAGAACAATAGAAATCATATAGGCCTTCGACCCTTAGCGCGTATTCTTCCATGTTTTGGATATAATCCAAGGACTCAAGGACTGGGGTAAGCGTAACAGGGGCTTGTTTCATCCACTGTCTAGCTATAGCGAGTTTTGCCGCCAAGAGGATAATAACACCTAGTAGACGGGATGATTTTGGGAGGCCCTGTAGTCCAAGATGAAAAAGCGCCATATCTCCTGTGATATCGTCGATGAGACCCAACTTCTGGAGCAACCTCGCCACCTGGGTCCAAAAGTTCTTCAATTTGAGGCATTCCCACCAGATGTGGAGGTGGGTACCCCGCTGGGCGCAGCTTCAACAACAGTCCGCCGACCGGGAGGGATATATTCTATGCAACATGGTCGGGACCCAATGCCATCGAAGTAGGATTTTAAGATATAATTCAAACAGGTTGGAACAACGCACCACTGCGCTGACATCCTGGAGAGCATGCTGCCATTTACCATCTGATGCCACTGCCCCTAAGTCTCTCTCCCAGTCCTCTGTGGACCGAGTTTTTATGAAGTGAGGGGAGTTAAGAAGAATTCTGTAGTGGAACAACAGGGAACCTCGTAGAGGTCTACCCACACAACCATCTCCTCTTCCATTTGGTGAGAACTCTCATGGTAGCTTTCTGGAATCCCCAGGATAGAAGGAGCGAGACCAGGCGAAGGTATTCGAATTGCAACTCTCTAGGGAAATTGTCTGTCGGATAAGTTTGGGGCGGGATAGCCAGGGCGTCTCCTCTATATAGGTCTGAGAGTAGTTTGATCTCTAAGGCTTCCCACTTCCTGGGGTGGGATTCGGGAAGGCAATGTAGTAAAGCCTTGATAGAGTGCATAGGGGAGGGGTGCGGGGCTACCGAGTCGAGAGGGCGTAGCTCTCTCCAGAGCTTCAGGCAGGTCTTGATTGTGTGGCAATGTATTTCCAAGTCCACTCCAGCGGGCAGCGAGCCCTGTTCTATTTGGTACCACCCTGCGGAGCAGTCTTTCACCCCCCAAGCAGCAATATGCGAAAGCATAGCAGCCTTATAGTATAATGTGATGTTTGGCATCGACATGCCTCCACATCTTTTTGGTTTTTGTAGTTGGGTCAGGGGTAGCCGCACGTGGCGCCCCTTACATACGTATTTCGTAAAGATAGATTGAAAGTGGTTGAGGAGATATGCTGGGACAGGAACCGGGAGGCACCGGAAGAAATAGATCAGCTTTGGGAGTAGGAGCATCTTCACAGCCGCGACCCTACTCGTCCAAGAGACCTCCGGGACCTTCTAACTAGAGACTGTCTGTTGGAACTCCTTGAGCAGAGACCCGTAATTTGCGGTCACTATTCTCTTAGGATCATGGGAGAGCATCACCCCCAGGTGTTTCAGTCCTTCAGTTGACCATTTAAATGGATAAGATCCTCTCAGAGTCTCCAGAGTGGTTTTGGGTAGGCCAATAGCGTAGGCCTCAGTCTTAGTATAATTGAGTTTGTAGTATGTTAGATTAGCAAACTCAGTCAAGATCCTGAACAGTTCAGGAAGCGACTCTTCCGGGTCCGCTAGAAATATCGTCAAATCGTCTGCAAATAGCGCTAGGACTTGCGGAATATCATACAACACTAAGGGTTGGATAGAGGGGGTCGCCCGGAGTCTTGTCGCTAGCGGTTCCATCATTAGAGCAAAAAGGAGTGGCGACAGGGGACACCCCTATCTCGTGCCATTCTTGATCTCAAAAGCTCTAGATACAAACCCCAATCCTCTCACTCTAGCGGATGGGCCCGAGTATAGGGCCATTACCGCCGTGATAAAAGTGGGAGGAAATCCAAAAGAGCTCAGGAACTCGATCATGTATTCCCACCGGACCCTGTCAAATGCTTTCTCTGCATCTAATGACAGGGTAACCAGTGGGATTCTAAGTGCGGCTGTCTCGACAGACGCCTGGTGTTGTCTGAGCCTTGGCGTCCCGGGGTAAATCCCACCTGATCCTGGTGGATCAAAACCGGAAGGATTTTATTTAGCCTTGAGGCTAGAATTTTTGCGTATAATTTTACATCTCCATTAATGAGAGAATTTGGGCGGTAGCTCTCACAGAACTCAGGGTTCTTCCAAAGGTTTGGGTATAGTTATGACTGATGCCTCTAGGAAGTCCTGGGGGAAGCTACCAGCGTCCATGGCCTCACCAAACACACGAGTAAGAAGAGGACATAGCTGGGCCACAATTTTTTTATAGAACATGGCATCGAAGCCGTCCGGCCCTGGGGATTTATGCGCCTTAAGGCTCTTAATTGTCTTTTCAATCTCCTCCACTGTGATAGGGGCAGTGAGAAGATCCCTCAGATCATCCGGGACCTGTGGCAGTTGGAGCTTGTCGAGGAACTCGGGGATAGCGTGTGCTGGCACATAGTGGGAACAGGGGTCAGCAGATATCTGATATAAACCCCTGTAGTAGTCTGCAAAAACCTCTCCTATATCGCTAGGAGAATAAAATTTCCTGTTGTCTCTTGTGATATAAGCTATCTTATTCAGTAAGGTTCTTTGTTGAAGTTTGTGGGCCAGGAGCCGATCCGCCCTGTCCCCTTTGTGGTAGTATCTCTGTTTCAGAAGATAAAGTCCCCTCTGAACCCTCTACAGTTCACAAGCCTCCATCTGCTTTTTGAGAGTCTGGACTTTCCTGACTAGGGAATCTGTTCTAGCCCTTCTAAGCTGAGTCCTGGATATAGAGTAATCGTGATATAGTTGGGCTAAGCTGGCCCCTTTGCGTCTTCTAATCTCTGAGGACTTTTGCATAAAGAGCCCACGGAGGTAGGCCTTAAGCGTCGCCCACAGAGTCAGCGCAGATGTAGAAACTCCTCTATTTCCCGTATCCAGAGTGGAACCTGAGGGTCCGCAAGGAGGTATTCTGGTAGGTGCCAAGAGTGTCCACCCTCCCCGGAGGGAGAGAAAGTGATATCTACAACTACTGCGTCGTGGTCTGACCATACACAAGGTACGATCCTGGCCGCCGCTACCGTCTGCAGTGTACATGAGTGACAAAAAAAGTAATCGAGCCTAGAAAAAGGTCAGGAGGGGGACGAGTAACAGGTGTAGTCGTCGACATCGGGGTGCAGGGCACTCCAGACGTTGTGGTATGAGTGTTGTGAAACAACATTTCTAAAGAGATGGGAGTAATGTTCCTCCCCTTGATGTGGGGGACCCATTCTTTGTGACTTTCTATCCCTGCGCGGGTCCCACACTAGGTTACAGTCACCACCTATAATAACATGGCCCTGTTTAAGTCGGCCGACCTTACCTAGCAGGTTGCTGAGGAAGCGGGTCTGGTTGACATTAGGGGAATACAGAGCAACTAGCGTGACCAGATTGTTATCCAACCGACAGACAAATATTATATAGCGGCCGGAGGGGTCTGATTCAAGATAGATGGGCTCGTAGGAGACATGCCTACCAATTAGGACAGTAACTCCTCTGGCCTTTTTGTGGAACGTTGAGGACAAGCGAACCGGGAAATCTCTGGGGTGGAACATGGTGGCCCGAGACCCCAGAAAGAGGCATTTTGGATACATAAGTTAAGTGCTATGCAACCTCAAGGGTTAAATAAAGAATTAGATTTTTCTCTATTTTTATAGCCCTTTTTTCCCCTATGAATATTTAATGACTGAGTGTTTGGTTTTAAAAAGTATAGCGTCTATTTCCATATTTGTATATTCATCTGCTATGATATTGTTCATATTGTTTTTAAAAATGTCTGATTTGCACTATGTACTTTACACTATGTTACCACTAGGTGGTGTTGTACAGAGGTGTTAATTAAACACCTGAGTGTAGGTGGGCTTATACAAGGGTGCACTTGTAAGTATGTAGCTATGTATGATTAATGGTTTTGTACCCGAAACGTCACATTTTTGTAATCCTGGTATGACAGAATTAAGACTTTTTATCTGTTGGAAGGTCCTGCCGTCTGTGAAACCAGTTCCATATTATAGATCACGTGAAGAGACACAGATAGGGAATTAGTGTTGAAAATGAAAGAAGCATTCTGGATATACACACTTAAAGTGAAAGTCAAACCTAGCGTTTTTGAAACTCTAGGGTTGACTATTTAAACAAATAAAGGGGACTTTAATTCATGAACTATAAGATACTTCATGCAGAAAGCTCCTTTACTTGTAGTGATCGCAATTCTGAGCTGCTAAGGAAGCCCATGGCAAATCGCTATTTTGCTTTAGAGGTGAAGTTTTCACCTCTTAGCCAATAGCCGTGCGGTAAATCCGGCTTGGCACCCTTGGGAGACGGATTTCCTGCACGCTATTTTCTAAGAGGTGAAAACGTCAAATAAAGGAGCTTTCTGCAAGATTTGTTATACTTCATGAATTAAATTCCCCTTTATTTGTTTCAATAGTCAATCCTACCATTTCGCAAATGCTAGGGTTGGCTTTCACTTTAACTCTATGAAGCCTGTAGATATGAATAAAGTATTGGATTGTGTAGCTTTCTTGTAATGTATAGCTATGCATCAACCATTGTCTGCTATTTTTTATTTATTTATTTTGTATTGTACAGTGTTAACAATACTCTATAATTGCTTTTTATATAAATGTTTTTTTTATTTTTGTATAGAGGATTTTATTATGGCATATATATGGTTAAAGAATTGTATACATACCTGATTATATTCATGACCACTAGATGGCGTTTTGAGATAAATAACCTTGATGTATACAAACATATGTGATTAAGGGTATCATAACCAAAATGTTGTGTGATCTTGTGACCCAGGGATGATATAATAAAGTTTGTTTAAAAAGATACAGTTCTGTTGTATTCTGCTTGAATCTGGAATTCACTAAGGTCTTGGCAGTAGCCCAGGACCAGGGTGGATTTGGAAGTGCACGCTGTACTTTGTTTGGATTGATTCTTCTACCCACATCACACCCATGACCCTGCATGGGTCCCCAAACCCACATAATTCCTCTAACCCTGCAACTGCTCTGTTATTCTTGCACCCACATCAGACCCATGGCCCTGCATCTGCTCTGTCATCCCTATACCCACGTCACACCCATGAACCTGCAACTGCTCTGTCATCCAGGTACCTACATCACATCCTTACCTCCAACTGCTATCATCCCTATACCCACATCATAGCCCTGACCTTGTACTTGCTCTGTCATCCCTGTAACCACATCATACATACCCTGACTCTGCAACTGCACTGTCATCTTGTTAATCACTTCATACCCCTGACACTGGGGCCCATTTATCAAGCACCGAATGGAGCTTGTGGGCCTGTGTTTCTGGCGAGTCTTCAGACAGGATTCCGGACAGGAATCGCTGGAATTCAACCCGATCGAGTACGATCGGGTTGATTGACACCTCCCTGCTGGCATCCTATTGGCTGCGAGTCAGCAGGGGGCGGCGTTGCACCAGCAGCTCTTGTGAGCTGCTGTTGCAATGTCAAATGCGGTGAGCGTATTGCTTTCCGCATTCATCGAGGTCTTGCGGACCTGATCCGCACTGTCGGATCAGGTCCGCAAAACCTTTGATAAATATGCTCCACTGAAACTGATCTTTCAGCCCTGTAAGCACTTCATACTCCTGACCCTGCAAGTGCTCTGTCATCTCTGTACCCACATCACACTCTGACCCTGCAACTGCTATTTCATCCCTGTAAGCAATTCATACCCCTTACTCTGCAGTTGATCTGTCATCCCTGTAAGCACTTCATACCCGTGACCCTGCAACTGCTATTATCCCTATATCCACATCATACCCCTGACTCTGCAACTGCACTGTCATCCCTGTAAGCACTTCATATCCCTGACCCTGCAACTGCTCTTTCATCCCTGTAAGCACTTCATACCTCTGACCCTGCAAGTACTCTGTCATCTCTGTACCCACATCACACCCTGACCCTGCAACTGCTATTTCATCCCTGTAAGCAATTCATACCCCTTACTCTGCAGTTGATCTGTCATCCCTGTAAGCACTTCATACCTCTGACCCTGCAACTGCACTGTCATCCCTGTAAGCACTTCATGAACCTGACCCTGCAACTGCTCTGTCATCCCTGTACCCACATCACACACTGACCTTGCAACTGCTCTTTCATCCCAAAACACATATCACACTCCTGACCCTGCGACTGTGGTTTAGGTGTAAAGAGAAACATATGTAGCATTCTGCAGAGGTTGGCCTATAGCTCAGACTCTTCATTTTGCTACAGATGAGTTGAGCCTCAATGGGAAGGAGGATCTGCAATCAGGAAAACGTTGCAATGGGGGAACCAATGCTGCAGTGGGGTAGCCGGATCTTCAGTGGAAGACCTGATCCTTATTGGGGAAGATGGTGGTAGCAGGTAAGTAAGTATTTAAAGGGACAGTATACTATAACATTGTTTTTCCCTTAATGTGTTTCCAATAACTTTTTTTTTTTACCTGCTGCAGAGTATAAAATGTATGAGATTTTCTTTTTTAAAGGGACGGTTCACCCCAAAATTTTCTCCCCTTTAAATTGTGCCCTATGATTAATTTTACCTGCTGGAGTGTTTTAAAATGTTTACAAGTAGCTCCTTTACCCCTATTTTGGCATTTAAAATAGCTGATTTAGCTTCTGGTATCCCAACCTATACTGAACGTTTCTATACTGGAGTATATTCTATTGAATTGCCTAAGTAAACACAGCCAGCAGAAGAGATTACACTCTCAGTGGGGGGCATGATAGTTAAGTAATAAAATTATAATTTTGCATTGAGCTTTGGTTTTCTAGACAAATATAAGATAAGGAAGCAAGATGTGTACATAAAAGTGATAACATAATGAGATCTGATTGTAATAGGCTGTGGTTTAAAAGCACAAAACTAGCTACTTCATATACACAAATAAACCGAAAAATGCAATTTCTCATACATTTTATACTCATTGAAAATACATTCATATAAAAACAATTTTACAGTGTACTGTCCCTTTAAGGCTTATTTGTGTATATGCATTAGTTGATTTTGTGTTTTGAAGCCACAACCTAATAAAATGGGTTGAGCTTGTAGGTATAATCAGATCTCATTACTTTATCACATTGTGTACATATACATGATTCTTTATCTTATATCTGTCCATAAACCAATCACCAATACTTGGAGAGAACAATGGAAAACTTACATTGTATAACCTTATCTCTTCTATAACCCACTGTGAGGGTAATTTCTGTACTGTCCAATTCCAATTTCCAAATAAAATCCATGCCTGGCTGTGCAGTGCTGACTCTATCTGCGAGCGTGCGTGACGTCACGTGACTGACTGTGGGCGTGGCTGATGCTAACCAGCTGTGCGCTGCTTTTGCTTCATACAACAAGAAGACTTGCGCTGGTAAGGAGGATATACTCTTAACTGTGACTGATACAGTAGGTCTGCTGTCTGTATTATTGTGCAGCCGCAGCCGATGCGTTAGGGTACTGTAGTGGATAACGGAGATTTATTTAGAGGAAAAACTATAATGCTAACTTGAACACTGTATGAACTGTTAAAGCTTTAACCTCTTAAAGACATATGACGGGATTTTTCCGTCATAAAACAATTGAGCAAACTGAAAGCTGTGTCCTTAAAGGGTTAAAAACCAGAGCCTCCCTTACTAGTGCAGTCTCTCACAAAAAACTCCTAAGATATATAAACAAATATTGCACATAATTGCACCTTTAACATCTTCCAATTATACATTTGCAGTAGCAATATTTGTATTGGGAACCACATAGCATAATCTATTTAATTTTATGTCACTAGTCAAACTACTGAAAATCACTGTATACCAGACTGCCGTAAGCGCCCCTTTTATTTTTTACAATATTTGTTTACAATGCTAACTTGCTTTGTGACAGTGACATTCCAACTAAAGCTCTGTAATCTCTACAGGTTATCAGCCATGACTGACCTGCAGATGGTCTGCCTTACTTCATATTGTGTCACAATCTGCAATAGTAAAATGACTGTTAACCATTTTTGAATATAAGAAAGAATATGGTCTGTCAGTGGTTACATGCAGGACTGTATTAAGGGGCATGCAAACTGGGCAGCTACCTGGGTGCCAGTACTACCTGACTGCATGATCCAACATTGAGTGAATCTGCCTCATTTTGGCCCATCCTTTTGTGGCCCAGCCATTTGTGGCTCCGCCCTCCCCCATGGCCGGTATTATTTAAAGGAAATGGTGGCAACCCTAGACAGCGCTAGTTCATGTGTGCCATATGGATAACATAGATAAGGGGGCATTTTGCAGATGCTTAGACACAAGGTAATCACAGAGGTAAAGTTTATTAATATAACCGTGTTGCTTTTGCAAAACTGGGGAATAAGTAATAAAGGGATTATCTATCTTTTTAAACTAAAATAAAAATTCTGGCCCTTTAAATATTAATTTTGTTCCACATGCAGCCATAATTTTCAGATTAGTTTACATGGAGCTCTATACAAAATGGTCCGGATTACAAAATGGCGCACAAATGATAGCAGTATACAAAAAAATAAGCAGTATCGCTGGACCACACTAACATGCAACTTGATATTTCAAGTCCATGGTAAATCCTAGGCATGTGCATGGACAAAAAAAAATGGTTGTTCCGAATTTGAAAATTGAATATTTGAGGAATTTAGTTTCTCCAAATATTCGTTGACCATCCCATTCGGTATTCGTTTCTTCTTAAACAAAATGGATACCGAAGATTCCTCAAACATTTACTCTCCTTTTCATTAAAACAATGTAAATGTTTCACAGCTGCCCCTGCAAAAAACTCATATACTTACCTAAACAAGCTGGAGAAAACACTAACCTGGTCCTTTTCTTGCCTGAGCCTGGCCCGCACTAACTGGAGGCTTAACGCAGGCCGGGCTCAGACAACAAGAGGACTGGGTTAGCGCACTCTCCAGCATGTTAAAGTAAGTATTTGAGGATTTTTTAAGAAAACTAAGGAATACCGACTGTCACGGATACCAGGCTGCCAAGGCTACCACCTCCCGTACCATGAATTGTTGTGTTTCCCCCAGCTCCCCTTTTCATTGTTACTAGGGTTACACATTGCCCAGAAAAAGCTGATTGCTGCTCGCTAGGGTCTTACTGACTCGCCGAGACCCAACTGTGATCTTATGGAACTACTCGCTGGCTGGGCTCGCTAGGGATCACCGCTGAACTTTGACCTAGGTCACTCTGGAGGCCCTTTGCCCCAGAGCTCCGCTTTTTTGGGGATTATTACTACCTTTTGAGGTGCAAGGGTTGGGGTGATTGCCAGGAGGGAGCTCACTCTGGAACCCAGGGTTTCGAACCCCTCTCCACCTCTGGCTGACCCGGAATACTCTTTGACTAACTGCCGCTCCAGTGACGGATCATGTTGCTTTTTGGACTGGGACATCTCGGGGCCTTTAGCTCTCCAATGGTACCCAGGAATAGCTGCCGCTCCCTTAGGTATCACCCCAAAACCGCGACCTACCTTTTGTGGGATCCCTATGTGACTATTGTTCCATTGGAGGCTCCAGCGTGTCTGGAGGGGAGGGAATCTCTGAATCAGATAAGTGTCTTATCAAGATGGAAAGTGTGTATATAAGCTGTGTGTTTGTTTCAATAAAGTCTGTTCCTGTTTCACCTTAATACTGGTCTTTTGCTAGACTAGAGGAGAGTGAACACTCACCTCAACAAGAATACACAAATAGCACTCCTGAGTTCTATCACATAAATGTTATCCAAAGGTATAAATAATCACATTAAACTACTGTCCACTGTTGTAGCACTTCTATCTCGACTCGTTTGCAAGCAATAGCTACAACAGTGGACAGTAGTTTAATGCGATTATTTATACCTTTGGATAACATTTATGTGATAGAACTCAGGAGTGCTATTTGTGTATTCTTGTTGAGGTGAGTGTTCACTCTCCTCTAGTCTAGCAAATGTATTCTCTATAATACACAGCACCAACCCCGGAGTTCAGGTTATAATACCTGAGTATCCTATGATAGGGCAGTAGTTCTCACCCACTTCCTAGTAGTGCCATTGGACCCCCTCTTTTTGCTTTCAAATTCCTTTTACACCTGATAAGGTGTTACTACCAATAGAGCACACATCAAAGATATTTTCACAAGTAACTAATAAGAATCACAACTGTCCAACAAATATGACATCCAAATGGGAACTAGATAGAAACTCCAGACACCAAAAAAGACAAGCCGATTTAAACGAGGTTTTTCAAAATCCATCTACTAACCTTAACTCAAATGAAGACCTGATGAATCAATCCCTCAAAGAAATACACAAATTGATGCATAAACAAGATAAACTCTGGTGGAATCATCATTTTTTTGAAAAATATATTGAATTAAATTTGATTCCCAGAGGGCTCAGGATACAACTGTTTCCAGCTTTCGAATTCCGTGACCCTAATCTAGCTACTGAATGGGAAGAAGCACTATCAGAATGCTCCCATAAATTGATGAAAATTCTAATCAAACACGATAAGTCAGAGTATGATATCTTTGAAACTCGGATACAAGAACTGAACAACAAATTGAAAACGTTTGAAACACTTAAAGATTTTGAAGTAACATACAACAAGTTCCAAAAGGAACTGGATAAATATGAACAAGAAATAAAATCAACCAAACAAGGCAAATTAAGCCGTGATAAAACAGACTATGCAAACAAAAAAGTGTACAAATGGAAGAAAAGAGGGAATTTCAATAAAGACAAACCCTCCAGAGTCAATATAGTACAGAGTGACATCTCTGATACGTAAGGAGAAGATACAGAAACATTGGAATCTGACTCAGAAGCTTCAACATCTACAGTAGCTAGTAACAGTAACAACCCCATGACTCGACGCAAAAGGAAGGATTTTTTAGACCAAAGTACCTCTTCAGAACCAAACACACTAGAAGAGGTAGGGGGAAAACCAAAAAAACAAATGAAGAAGAAACCAGAAACTCAGAAAAAGGCAGATCGCAGAAACTGGAAACCATACAAAAGGGACCCGAGTCCCTTTTCAGAGCTGAGGATGAAGCAATGAGGGTGATCAACTTGTCTCATAAATTACTAACATTGGATCACACCAATGTACTTTCAAAGGGGATGTCTTTTTGCCCAACATCAAGAGGTGATAAATTCGAGATGATAAAAGATGTACAACTATTCATCAGAAAAATAGCATTGAAAAAAATGTATTCAAATACTCAGAATCAATATTCTGATGAAGCTACATCGAACTTATCAGAAGATGAACGCATGTCTCTCGCTAATTTGGAAGAATTGTTAAGTGAAAATGAACCCATTAAAGACCCTAACTGGCGGGATAAAATAAAGAATAAATCTCAATTCATGCCTAAGACCAATAACTGCCCACAATTAGAGGTTTTCAATAAAGTGGTATGTGACAAAATCACCAATTTAAAAGAAAATTGGACCAATCATAATCTATCTAAATCTGAATCCCAGGCACTTCAAGAAATGAAACAATGGGATGACGTCATAATACGCAATTCCGACAAAGGTGGCAATGTGGTAATCTGGCCTATCAACAAATATAGAGAAGAAGCACAAAAACAACTCAGGGACAAGAAATGTTATCGGAAATTAAACTACAATCCATCACATGAGTATCTACAGGAATATTCTAACATTATAGCCACGGCCAAACATAATGGACTGTTAACTCCAAAAGAGTTCAAATTTCTGAAAGTTACAAATCCAACTGTCTCTACATTCTATTTGATACCGAAGATCCACAAAGATCAATCTCATCCACCAGGACGCCCAATAGTGTCTGGGATTTAACTGCCTTACTGAAAAAGCGAGCCAATTTATTGATTTCAGATTGAGACAATACCTCACACAATTACCATCTTATGTGAAGGACACCACCGATGTCCTAAAACAACTAGAAAATATTCATGTCAACAATGACATTTGGCTAGTAACAGCGGATGTGGAGTCCTTATATATGAGCATCTACCATCAATTAGGACTCAGAGCAGTTAGAAGCTTTTTGGAAATGGGTGAACACAGTAGTATAGCGCTAATAACTAAAAGAGAACTAGGCCACTCTATGACAGTCACCCCAGGACTGACACGATAAGAACAAAATGTTTAGCAAAAAAGAGGGCGCTAAAAGCTAAGTTCCCACCACACTTAGTCAAATAACAGGAGATACAACGATATTAAAATTGATACCTTTACTTCACAATAAAATACAATTAATTACAACAATAAACATTAAAATATGTATAATGTGATAGAAGGGACGTCTCCCTTAGAAAACTGGATTACCACCTTAAAATATGTGAATGAAATTCCTTATAAAATGTTTTAAAAGAGCGTTATAATAAGATTCAGCAAAAATATTACAAAGTTAATATCGATCTTGAGTGAATGGTCACAATCTTTGTAACAGAGTTTCTTATGTTGGCTGATCAAAAAGTGCTACTGTTCATCAGATAGTGTCAGCGTGAAATAAGTTTAATTAGGTTGTTCATAAGTGTTAAGCGATCATGTTAAACACCTTAAAATCAGGTTTCCTTTGTACTCACACTTATCCAAATGACTGTGATAATGGTTTGTTGGCTCACACTTTTGGAGATTATTATAAGTAAGCGATATCTTCCAATGTGTTAGCAACCTTTCTTACTTGCTTGAGTCGGCTGAACCCGGTCAGCGTGATTGGATACTGCTTTTTTTACTCCAAAATCCTTATGCTTGAGTTGGCTGAACCCGGTCAGCGTGATTGGAGACTGCTTTTTCAAACTTCTTATGCACCAGATATTGCAGGATTCCAAGGGGAGAAAGGATATCCACAGACCCGCACTTAGCGTGGAACACGCGCGGGCTAAAAAGTAAAACTAGGTACCTAGATTTGGAAAATAGAGTAAAGTCCTTAGCTGGGAACAACACAAAGTAAGTCTACACGTTTCACCCGATAGGGCTTTTTCAAGATACTGGTTAGTTCCCGGGGCAAGATTTAAATGTTCATTGAAATGTGTTCATTGGTTGTGAGTCTTTCCAATTAAAGGTGGAATTTGATCAGGCTTGCTTATACTTAAGGTGGTTTATTATGTTCATTTTCAATGGGTCATTCATTTGATCAAATAGAAAGCTGAATCACATATTATTTATGGATATTTATTGCGCTCAAACTTAGAGATATACTAATATGTGTTAAATACTAAGTTAAGGTGGTAAAACCAGAGGTGGTATTTCACGTTAAAATTTTTTTTAAAATTTAAAGTTATATGTTTCATATCTATTAAAATAGATAGTTTAATCAACTGTTACATAGTAGAAAATCATCATAAGAATTATTTTTAAAAATTCATTAGACATCAGCTTATCACCATTAGCTTATATAATAAATTGTTATAGAGAGTAAAGAATAATTTACATTATATTTAATACAACCTTATAAAAAATGGACATAATATTTTATCTAAAATATAATAAATTAGTCAAACTATAAAACTTTCTAAAAATTCCTAAATGTTCTAAAATTCTTTTTCCTTTTGATTTCTAAAATTCTAAAAGATTTTTTATCTTTTAAAATCATTCTAGAGTTGATGTTATCAGTTCATCGTATAGAGTTTAAAGTATTTTCATATGTTGTCTGTATGTTAATTATAAGTTCATTATATCTTGATTCCTAGAAAAGGGGATAGGTCTATCTCTGAATTAAGGCCTCGGGGGAACATGGTGTCAAATTTATAAATTAGTTTGGCTTCTTTTTTAAGTAATTTACTCTCGAAATCCCCTCCTCTCCAGTCTCCTCTGACCTTACATATTCCCCAATATTTTAGATGCTGTAAATTATTTTTGTGGATCTCTCTAAAGTGCTTGTATAGGTGGGTGTCTAGATTCCCTTTTTCAATATTGCAGAGATGTTCTCTGATCCTGTCACGTAAAAGTCTGGTGGTCTCTCCAATATAAAATAAATCACATGAACACTTTAAAAGATATATGATACCTTTGTGAGGACATCTTATGATATCTTTAATTTTAAAATCTGCATTTGTCCCTGTTATGTGGATAGAACTGATTTTACTACTGTACCTACAAGCCCTACATGAAAGGCAGGGGAATAACCCTTTTAAATTATTCCCTCTGAGATCTTGATCTACCATAGTGATATTGTCTTTTTTTAAAACACTGGGAGCAAGAATTTGTTTTAAATTTCTGGCTTTTCTAAAAATGATTTTCAGTTTGTATGCTAAGAGATCTCCTATCAAGGGATCTTTTTTAACTATATGCCAGTGTTTCGTGATTATTTTACGTAGTGTTTCGTGATCATCATTATAATTTGTTATTAGTGCTACATCATACTCATTTATATATTTAGATATTAACTTTGTAATATTTTTGCTGAATCTTATTATAACACTCTTTTAAAACATTTTATAAGGAATTTCATTCACATATTTTAAGGTGGTAATCCAGTTTTCTAAGGGAGACGTCCCTTCTATCACATTATACATATTTTAATGTTTATTGTTGTAATTAATTGTATTTTATTGTGAAGTAAAGGTATCAATTTTAATATTGTTGTATCTCCTGTTATTTGACTAAGTGTGGTGGGAACTTAGCTTTTAGCGCCCTCTTTTTTCCTAAACTTTTTGGAAATGGGCTCAGAGGAAGAGAAGGAACATAATGAGTTTATTTTAAATCTGTTACATTTCATTCTAAATCACAATTTCTTCACTTTTGACCATGCGTTCTATCTCCAAATCAGGGGGACTGCCATGGGCACTGCGCCAATCTCTTCCTAGGTTTGTGGGAGCAACATATTGTCTTCTCTGATACGAATGATAAACATACTGATCGAATACCTCTATGGCTACGTTACATAGATGACGTGCTCTTTCATTGGGAAGGCACAAAGGACGAACTTGATGTTTTCCTGCAGGATATTAACTCAAACAATCTCAATATAAAATTAACCCATGAAGCCAGTCAAAATTCAATATCATTCCTAGATCTCACAATTACTAAGAACTTGGATGGTACTCTGAGTACTGATGTATTCAGGAAAAAGACAGCTACCAACAGCATACTGCACAGTTCCAGCGCGCATGCGCCAAATACTGTAAAATCTCTCCCGATTGGAGAATTCCTTAGAATGAAGAGGAATTGCTCTACTAATGAAAAATTTGAAGTCAGAGCAAAGGAATTGAGAATCAGACTCCTACAAAGAGGATATAGTAGGAGATCAATTAAGAAAGCGGAATATCGGGCTAAATGCACTCCCAGACATGAACTATTGAAACCCAAAAACCCAACTATCAACCAACAAGAAACTGTCAGGTTCATTACCACCTATAACACCAAAACAACCCAAATGTTAAATATTCTTAAAGAATCATGGCATATTCTACAATCTGACCAATCTCTGGGTGAAATTGTGGGAGAAAGAGTACAAGTAGGGTACCGAAGGGCACCAAATCTAAAAGAAATGATTAGCCCTAGCCACTTAAAAGGCAATAGAACAAGAACTCCACTAAGACACGGTTCCTATAAATGTGGCACGTGCAGTACATGTAGCTTCATGAAGAAAACAAATCAAATAGAAGATCGTTTTGGTAAAATCCATCAAATCAAATCTCATATCAATTGTACTACAGAGGGAGTGATTTATGTACTCCAAAGTACATGTTTAAAATGTTACGTTGGTATGACGACTAGGAAAATCAGAATCAGACTGCAGGAACATCTTAGAAATATCAAAAACGCAGCCAATGACAGCAAAGCAGGGAAAACTATCACCTCAGTTGCCAGAAATTTTCTTAAAATGCACAAATCCAGGCAATCAGACCTCCAATGTTGGGGGATACAGAAGATTGACCTTGGCATACGGGGGGGCAATATTGAACAGGCCCTTTTGAAGGCAGAAAGTAGATGGATTTGTTGAATACTATCCAACCGTATGGACTTAACGAAAATAATAACTTTGTGGCATTCCTTTAATTTCCATATTACAGTGCCATATACAGCTACCTGGTTAACATTAATTCCTTATGTTCTGCCTTTATGTGTTCCTGACATCCAAATAATATCGAATTTATGTGTTAATCTACTAATCCCAGTTTCTAAGATCATGGGATATTTAAGACCTATATATATATATATATATATATATATATATATATATATATATATATATATTTACATGTGTGTGCTATGTACATGTATGTATATGTATCTACACACTCACTTTGGTTATCTCAGCTATTTGTTGACTGCTTGCACTTAATAAGGATAAGCACAGAATAATAAGTGCTTTCCTTACACAATAGCATGTACACAAGCCAGTTTTGTATAAAATATTTTTTCAACAATTTCTTTAAAATTAGTCACTCATATGATTATTATTATTACTACCAATATCACTCACCACCTTCAGGAAGATGTTTATTATTTATTCATTATTCACCATTATCACATATCAGTATTCACAACTGAGATAAGAATATAAGGCCTAGATTTGGAGTTCGGCGGTAGCCGTCAAAACCAGCGTTAGAGGCTCCTAACGCTGGTTTTGGCCGCCCGCTGGTATTTGGAGTCAGTGATTAAAGGGTCTAACGCTCACTTTTCAGCCGCGACTTTTCCATACCGCAGATCCCCCTACGCCATTTGCGTAGCCTATCTTTTCAATGGGATCTTTCTAACGCTGGTATTTAGAGTCGTTTCTGAAGTGAGCGTTAGAGCTCTAACGACAAAACTCCAGCCGCCTGAAAAAAGCAGGAGTTAAGAGCTTTCTGGCTAACGCCGGTTCATAAAGCTCTTAACTACTGTACCCTAAAGTACACTAACACCCATAAACTACCTATGTACCCCTAAACCGAGCCCCCCCCCCCACATCGCCGACACTCGATTAAAATTTTTAACCCCTAATCTGCCGACCGCCACCTACGTTATATTTATGTACCCCTAATCTGCTGCCCCTAACCCCGCCGACCCCTGTATTACATTTATTAACCACTAACTTGCCCCCCACAACGTCGCCGCCAGCTACTTAAAATAATTAACCCCTAATCTTCCGACCGCAAATCGCCGCCACCTACGTTATCCCTATGTACCCCTAATCTGCTGCCCTAACATCGCCGACCCCTATATTATATTTATTAACCCCTAATCTGCCCCCCTCAACGTCGCCGACACCTGCCTACACTTATTAACCCCTAATCTGCCGAGCGGACCTGAGCGCTACTATAATAAAGTTATTAACCCCTAATCCGCCTCACTAACCCTATCATAAATAGTATTAACCCCTAATCTGCCCTCCCTAACATCGCCGACACCTACCTTCAATTATTAACCCCTAATCTGACGACCGGAGCTCACCGCTACTATAATAAATGGATTAACCCCTAAAGCTAAGTCTAACCCTAACACTAACACCCCCCTAAGTTAAATATAATTTTTATCTAACGAAATAAATTAACTCTTATTAAATAAATTATTCCTATTTAAAGCTAAATACTTACCTGTAAAATAAATCCTAATATAGCTACAATATAAATTATAATTATATTATAGCTATTTTAGGATTAATATTTATTTTACAGGCAACTTTGTAATTATTTTAACCAGGTAAAATAGCTATTAAATAGTTAAGAACTATTTAATAGTTACCTAGTTAAAATAATAACAAATTTACCTGTAAAATAAATCCTAACCTAAGATATAATTAAACCTAACACTACCCTATCAATAAAATAATTAAATAAACTACCTACAATTACCTACAATTAACCTAACACTACACTATCAATAAATTAATTAAACACAATTCCTACAAATAAATACAATTAAATAAACTAGCTAAAGTACAAAAAATAAAAAAGAACTAAGTTACAGAAAATAAAAAAATATTTACAAACATAAGAAAAATATTACAACAATTTTAAACTAATTACACCTACTCTAAGCCCCCTAATAAAATAACAAAGCCCCCCAAAATAAAAAATTCCCTACCCTATTCTGATTGAACTAGATTCTGATTGGCTGATTCCATCAGCCAATCAGAAAATTCCTACCTTAATTCCGATTGGCTGATAGAATCCTATCAGCCAATCGGAATTCGAGGGACGCCATCTTGGATGACGTCCCTTAAAGGAACAGTCATTCGTCGTTCAGTCGTCGGTCCGGATGGATGTTCCGCGCTGGAGGTCTTCAGGATCCTGCCGCTTCGCTCCGGATGGAAGAAGATCGAAGATGCCGCTTGGAGAAGATGTTTGCCGGTCCGGATGTCCTCTTCTTGCCGGATAGGAGGAAGACTTTGGAGCCTCTTCTGGACCTCTTCAGCACCGGATTATGGATCGCCAACCCCCGCTTGGGTTGGATGAAGATCTTGGAGCCAGGACGGATCGGTGATACCTGGATGGTGAAGACAAGGTAGGAAGATCTTCAGGGGATTAGTGTTAGGTTTATTTAAGGGGGGTTTGGGTTAGATTAGGGGTATGTGGGTGGTGGGTTGTAATGTTGGGGGGGGGTATTGTATGTTTTTTTTTACAGGCAAAAGAGCTGAACTTCTTGGGGCATGCCCCGCAAAGGGCCCTGTTCAGGGCTGGTAAGGTAAAAGAGCTTGTAACTTTTTAAATTTAGAATAGGGTAGGGAATTTTTTATTTTGGGGGGCTTTGTTATTTTATTAGGGGGCTTAGAGTAGGTGTAATTAGTTTAAAATTGTTGTAATATTTTTCTTATGTTTGTAAATATTTTTTTATTTTCTGTAACTTAGTTCTTTTTTATTTTTTGTACTTTAGCTAGTTTATTTAATTGTATTTATTTGTAGGAATTGTGTTTAATTAATTTATTGATAGTGTAGTGTTAGGTTAATTGTAGGTAATTGTAGGTAGTTTATTTAATTATTTTATTGATAGGGTAGTGTTAGGTTTAATTATATCTTAGGTTAGGATTTATTTTACAGGTAAATTTGTTATTATTTTAACTAGGTAACTATTAAATAGTTCTTAACTATTTAATAGCTATTGTACCTGGTTAAAATAATTACAAAGTTGCCTGTAAAATAAATATTAATCCTAAAATAACTATAATATAATTATAATTTATATTGTAGCTATATTAGGGTTTATTTTACAGGTAAGTATTTAGCTTTAAATAGGAATCATTTATTTAATAAGAGTTAATTTATTTAGTTAGATAAAAATTATATTTAACTTAGGGGGGTGTTAGTGTTAGGGTTAGACTTAGCTTTAGGGGTTAATCCATTTATTAGAATAGCGGTGAGCTCCGGTCGGCAGATTAGGGGTTAATAATTGAAGGTAGGTGTCGGCGATGTTAGGGAGGGCAGATTAGGGGTTAATACTATTTATGATAGGGCTAGTGAGGCGGATTAGGGGTTAATAACTTTATTATAGTAGCGCTCAGGTCCGCTCGGCAGATTAGGGGTTAATAAGTGTAGGCAGGTGTCGGCGACGTTGAGGGGGGCAGATTAGGGGTTAATAAATATAATATAGGGGTCGGCGATGTTAGGGCAGCAGATTAGGGGTACATAGGGATAACGTAGGTTGCGGCGGTTTAAGGAGCGGCAGATTAGGGGTTAATAATATAATGCAGGGGTCAGCGATAGCGGGGGCGGCAGATTAGGGGTTAATAAGTGTAAGGTTAGGGGTGTTTAGACTCGGGGTACATGTTAGAGTGTTAGGTGCAGACGTAGGAAGTGTTTCCCCATAGGAAACAATGGGGCTGCGTTAGGAGCTGAACGCTGCTTTTTTGCAGGTGTTAGGTTTTTTTTCAGCTCAAACAGCCCCATTGTTTCCTATGGGAGAATCGTGCACAAGCACGTTTTTGAGGCCGGCCGCGTCCGTAAGCAACTCTGGTATCGAGAGTTGCATTTGCGGTAAAAATGCTCTACGCTCCTTTTTTGGAGCCTAACGCAGCATTTGATTAAACTCTCGATACCAGAGTTAATTTTATGGTGCGGCCAGAAAAAAGCCTGCGGAGCGTTAACAGCCCTTTTACCGCCGAACTCCAAATCTAGGCCTAAGAGAATAAGCTCTCAAAACTATAAATTTTCCTAGTACTTTTATATTTATTATTATTTTTATTTTATTTAATAATGCTACTATAGCATCCCACTAAGTACACCAACGTATTCTTGCACAGTATCACTTGTTATTATCATTAGTATTTGCACATTACACTCACAAACCTTAATGCTGAATTTCACTTTTAATTTGGACACTTAATACGTTAGTAGTCTGTTGTCAAGTCAATATCACTATCACTAGCACATCATGTAGTTAACTAGTAGTTTTGTATTCCAATAGTATTTAGTATTAACACCTAGTATCTCTTTTTCGTTTAATGTAAACAACATCAATTCCTAATTGGATGTAGGACATGAGTACCTGTTAAAGAAGAGCATATACGACACTGCTTAGGACCCTGAGAATCCCTAGATACGGGACCATATGACGTCACCCAGGAGGCGGTATACTCTGGCACCAACATTATTTAAACCCAGTTTTGCGCGCCGCGCGCGCACCCTTTGAAAAAACCGACAAGCGGCGAAACATGTTAGGGAATTGGTGAGGGGCCCAGTGAGCTCCTGTGTTTTAGGAAGCGCTTAGAGGGGAACGACCAGCGTGTCCCAGCAGTTAATACTCGGCACATTATTTTTACAATTTCAACAGTTTGGTTATGTCAGTGAGTTTATAACTCAGTTATTTAGCGTGCAGCACGCTTATTCTTATTGTGTCATATTGAGGTATCTATAGTATGCAGCACGGTGACTGCAAATACTACAGACAAACCCGGTTTACATTACTAGTTATGATTCATAGTATCCTTTGAATCACTAACCCCTATGATATATTATGCAGCATGTTGACTGCAGACACTGTGAGCAAATTTAGTTCACAGGTGATGTGGTAATTTTTACCGGTATTTAAATCTTAAATCCTCACTATCTCAGCAATGGTGTTACTTTTGATTTAATTTGTTAATAAAATACAAGTATATATATACACTGTTGATGTACAACCACTACTAACGGTGGTAACAATTTAGCTACAAAGTGAACCAGAGACACACAGTTGCAGCGACGACACACAGCTGTGAATTACAAACATAATAAAGGATCTATCCTGAGCACTCTTACTAAGCTACCATTTAAATCAATTATACCGATATTACGAGTGGTAAGATAGTAATCCCTTCACCCCACTTAAAGCAATCATAATCTACTCTAATTCTATAGAGGCCTTCACATTATGCAACAGGCTGGTTGCAGAGTTTACACTAAGAACCGGCTTTGATTACAATTTGTGACTATTTCAGACTATGCAGCATGCTGACTGCAAATACTATGAGTGGACTTAGTACACAATTGTAGGTGTGACTTTTGCTGGTATTAGAACCATTAACCTCCAATACTTAACCTACGTGGCTGCTATTGATCTAGTGGGCTAAAGTATTTACATACACATATAGACATATAGTGTTTATTGGCAATTAATTTTTAAGTTGGCAACAACTTTAGCTATATAACCAATCATAGACACCGAGTGGCAGTGTATGAATGTGAATTGCAAATATCAAAGGGCTTGTACAGACCGCTCTTATTTAACCGATATTTAGTGTAACTCTATTAATAGTCTGTGCGGTCAGACATTATATCCGCCGAATCTAGTACTACCACACTATTCCTTAGAATAACTGTAAATAACAGAATTATTCATCTCAATTTATTGCAGTATAGCATGTACTAGCACTAGTCTGCCCCCGATGCATAAATCATTTGTACACCAAATATCTGCATAATCTGGCGACTAGCCATATTGAGTTACCAATTCCACTTGTATATATCCTCGAATACATATTAATCTAGTAATACCCAATCATAAATCTTGTGCTCACCATTTTTTTATTCTCACTCTGAGCTGTTGAATTACACTGATACTTATTTAGGAGTAATAACTGTTTATCAGCACGTATAGCTGTATCCTTAAGGAATTTCTCTGATGAGATTTGGACATTTAGCTTGCTATATTACCAGTATTATTTACTATTACTACTATTATCTATCTAGCTGACACGCTGATCTATATCCCCCCTATTCGTAGTTTTAATTGTGTGTTATGTATATGTTTATGTACATTTTAACGTAGTTAGAATAAAAGTTAAATTTTAATGTGCATTCTTTCACTTCTATCTCGACTCATTTGCAAGCAATAGCTACAACAGTGGACAGTAGTTTAATGTGATTATTTATACCTTTGGATAACATTTATGTGATAGAACTCAGGAGTGCTATTTGTGTATTCTTGTTGAGGTGAGTGTTCACTCTCCTCTAGTCTAGCAAATGTATTCTCTATAATACACAGCACCAACCCCGGAGTTCAGGTTATAATACCTGAGCATCCTATGATAGGGCAGTAGTTCTCACCCACTTCCTAGTAGTGCCATTGGACCCCCTCTTTTTGCTCTTACTGGTCTTGTCTGTTTATTAGGATGGGCTCTTACTAAAATCCCTTTTCCTGCTCTACAGCTACAGATTCCAGGTATAGGAAGTGCCTAGACACTAATGACTTTTGTAAATAAGGAGAAAACCCTTAACATATTTTCCTATAACGGATTTCCTATTACCCTCTGTGACAAGGGACATATCACATATGTTTAAAAATCACGCATCATACCCTCAAACTGGAGCTAGATTCTACGCTGATCCTAAGGGAAGTGGAAGCCATGCTAGATGCCCATTTTAATAAGCTTTGCGCAGTACTTGAGGTGGAATATATCTCCCTAAAAGATGTATGTGCCAATGTAAAAGGAGAATTGCAGCCTTCACTACAACTCCCCACCAAACCTACCGATATGAAACAAGGAGGCACACAGCCTACTATCACAAACATGAGCGCCTTTACTCCAGAAAAGGAAAAAAAATCTACAGAGCCTCAAACTGGGACAAATAAAAATACAACAGAAGAAGCCGCAGATTCACCTGCTGATACTGATGAATCACCACCCTCAACTAGTAAAAAGGATGGCTCCGTTAATCGGTTCATGCAGATCCAAGACCGGATAACCCACAAGGTGAACAGCAACTTCTTGATGCACAAAGGAGGTACCTACTTCCTGAAGAAGCCATACCAAATGCGTACCTCAGGAAAGTTTCAGGGCCAGACGGATGCAGCTCTTCTCACTGATGGCTGTGGGGTAGTCCACCCTACACAGCCGAGAACGAAGGAAGTACGTTGTCTCGATGAGAAAATTCTCACCATGGTCTTATACCAGCCCTTCTTAAACTGTGGGTCACGACCCCATATGGGGTTGCGGAACCCTAATGTGGGGGTCACGGGATCTGTGGGGGTCGCGGGAGTAGTGTAGAGCTCTTTATTTGTTTTTAAATGTTGTGCACTGCAAACCCAAAGCAGTTTGCGCGGGAGGAAGTTCTTTTCTTTTTCCCGCGCCTGTACCACACACTGTATTGTGAGAGTGTGACTGGTAACACGGCAGTTCCGTTTAACGCTTGGAGAGGCAGACAGCAGAGGGAAGAGCGGAGCTCCTTACTGGCGTCAACCAGGTAAGTGCATGGGAAGAGAGAGGGGGGGTTGTTGGTGTCGGTTTCTCTTCCCCCTCAGGGGACCCCCTGGAACTTGAGGCTACTCAGCACTGTGGCCAAAGGTGAGTATACAAAGTGAAAAAATGGAGCACCGAGTTCAACGGAGGATAAAAAGAAATACTTTATTTGAAACAAACAAATTTTCAGGGTCCAGTGACCTCCGGGGCTAAAAACGGAATTAAAGGTAGAAAACATGTCAGCCAGTATCTCAATTTTCGACCTTTAACTCAGTGAGCCACAGTGTGAGCACGAGCTACAACAGTGGTTTACGGCCCTCAGGGAAAAGTTGCAGCAGCAGCTTGGTTGGTGTGCATGACCTGCAGATCCTAAGGTGATTGCTGGATGTCTTGAGGGAAAAGCTGCACTGTGGCAGCCTAGTGTGCAGCTCCAACCCGGTAACAGCAGCATCTAAGTTTAGAATGTGATGGCGTGAATGCGCAATATTAGCTGGCAGAAATATGCTCTGTTTGCTTTTACTTTATTATTAATGAAATTATACTGCCTGTAATTGCATCATAATCCAAGTTTTAACCCTATGCCGCCTCAATTCTAGAGCTTAGCAGAAGGCATACAATTATAACCTGTAAAGAAGTTGCGCATACTACAGAATTACTATATAGAAAATCTGTATAGTAATTCTGTAGTATGTGCAACTTCTTTACAGGTTACAATTGTATGCCTTCTGCTAAACTCTAGAATTGAGGCGGCATAGGGTTAAAATTTGGAATATTATGCAATTACAGGCAGTATAATTTCATTAATAATAAAGAAACAGCAAACTGAGCATATTTCTGCCAGCTAATAATGCACATTCATGCCATATTCTCCTGAGTGCAATTGAATAACATTGTTATTTGTTAGTGAAGAATGATCCTTGGGCTTTAATAAACTGGGATTACTGTTAATGTTAGTATATTTACTTTTATTAATTTTTAATGTCTTTATTGTAGAGATTTAACCCCTAAGCTGCCAAAGAAGGCTACAATGCATATTGTAATACAATTAGCTATTTCTGTGTTTACTTGCTGGCAGATAATACAGATTACATTTTAAAATGTATATTGAAATAATTTTATTTGGTTCTGCCTTGGGTATGACAAATTACATATGTTTGTATTTCAGCTACATGTAATGCTGTGAAGGATTACTTTAAAAAAAAAATCCTTTTGTGTGGAAGTTATACATTATTCTATAGCTATTAAAAGGACAGTGGCTTGAGTGTTAAAATGTGTATAATTTCAATTTCTCTTACTTGGTGTATTCAGTACACGGATTCATCCTTACTTGTGGGATATTCTCAATCCCTACAGGAAGTAGCAAAGAGAGCACACAGCAAAGCTGTCCATATAGCTCCCCTCAGGCTCCGCCCCCCCAGTCATTCTCTTTGCCGTTCTAACAAGTAGCATCTCCATGGGAGGGTAAAGAGTATGTGGTGTTAGATTTGTAGTTTTTATTTCTTCAATCAATAGTTTGTTATTTTAAAATAGTGCCGGTTTGTACTATTTACTCTGAGGCAGAAAGTGATGAAGATTTCTGCTGAGAGGAAAAAGATTTTAGCATGTTGTAACTAAAATCCATTGCTGTTCCCACACAGGACTGTTGAGTACCGGAGAACTTCAGTTGGGGGGAACAGTTTACAGGCTTATACTGCTTAAGGTATGTTCAGTCATTTTTTCTAATAAGACTTGGTAGTGCTAGAAGACTGACAGAAATCCCATGAGGGAAGGTAAGCCATTTTCTGAGACACAGTATAGAATGATGGCTTCAGTTAAGGGCTTTAATACTGACAGACACTGTGATGGGCTAAATCGATTACTTTATTAAGGTAATCTTATATTTATTAAGCGTTTTAGACGTTGGAAACACTTTTTGGGGAATTTTTTTTTACGCCTGGCATTTTGTAAGACAGCTAATCTGACTCAGAAAGGCCCCATAACTCTGGAGTAATGAAGGAGGGGGCCTCATTTTTGCGCCTCAATTGCGCAGTTGATTTGCAACACAGCTCCATGCAGCTTCATGTGCAGAGCCTTAAGAGTACAGGAGGACTTCAGGGAGGCTTAATTTACACCTGCAAATAACCCTAAAGGAAGGTAAAGCCACAGCAAAGACTGTGGCATCGTACTGTAGTGGGTTAAACCGGGTGTTTACTTCATTTCTTTCATGCAATTAGCAAGAGTCCATGAGCTAGTGACGTATGGGATATACATTCCTACCAGGAGGGGCAAAGTTTCCCAAACCTTAAAATGCCCATAAATATACCCCTCACCACACCCACAATTCAGTTTTACAAACTTTGCCTCCCGTGGAGGTGGTGAAGTAAGTTTGTGCTAGATTTCTACGTTGATATGCGCGTCGCAGCAGGCTGAAGCCCGGTTTTCCTCTCAGAGTGCAGTGAATGTCAGAGGGATGTGAAGAGAGTATTGCCTATTTGAATTCAATGGTCTTCCTCTAGGGGATCTTTTTCATAGGTTCTCTGTTATCGGTCGTAGAGATTTCTTCTCCTACCTCCCTTTTCAGATTGACGATATACTCTTATATACCATTACCTCTACTGATTCTCGTTTCAGTACTGGTTTGGCTATTTACTATATGTAGATGAGTGTCCTGGGGTAAGTAAATCTTATTTTTTTGTGACACTCTAAGCTATAGTTGGGCACTTTATATGTAAAGTTCTAAATATATAGAACTTATATTTGCCTTGATTCAGGATAATCAGTATTCCTTTAAAATTCAGACTGTCAGTTTCATTATTTGGGATAATGCATTTCAAATTATTTTTCTCTTGTTAAGTGTGTTCAGTCCACGGGTCATCCATTACTTATGGGATATATTCTCCTTCCCAACAAGAAGTTGCAAGAGGATCACCCAAGCAGAGCTGCTATATAGCTCCTCCCCTCACATGTCATATCCAGTCATTCTTTTGCAACCCTCAACAAAGAAGGAGGTCACGAGAGGAGCTGGAGTTTTTACTTAATTATTCTTCAATCAAAAGTTTGTTATTTTAAATGGCACCGGAGTGTGCTGTTTTTCTATCTCAGGCAGTATTTGGAAGAAGAAACTGCCTGCGTTTTCTATGATCTTAGCGGGCGTAACTAAGATCCACTGGCTGTTCTCGACATTCTGAGGAGTGAGGTAACTTCAGAAAATGGGAATAGCATGCGGGGTCTCCCGCAAATGAGGTATGTGCAGTACAATATTTTCTGGGAATGGAATTGACTAAGAAAACACTGCTGTTACCCTTATGATGTAAGTACAGCCTTAAATGCAGTAGTAGTGACTGGTATCAGGCTGATAAATGTATGCACAGTAGAGTTATTTTCTAGGGACTAGAATTTGACTGAAAAAATACTGTTAATACTGATATAATGTGTGAGCCTTAACTGCAGTAGAAGCGACTGGTAGCAGGCTTAGTAATAACTTTACACAGCATCTGAAATGTTGTTTTTTAAAACGTTTACTGGCATGTTAATCGTTTTGTGAGGTACTTTGGTGATAAATCTTTTTGGGCATGATTTTTTTTTCCACACGGCTAACGTATATTTCTGCATAGAAACCGTTATATCAGGTCTCCCACTGTTGTAATAGGAGTGGGAGGGACCTTTTTTAGCGCCTTGTTGCGCAGTTAAAATTCTAGCACAGTCTTCCTGCTTCTTCCTCTTTGATCCAGGGCGTCTCCAGAGAGCTCAGGGATCTTCAAAATTCGTTTTTGAGGGAGGTAATCAGTCACAGCAGACCTGTGACAGTGTGTTTGACTGTGATAAAAGCGTTAAATCTTAATTTGATATCCGTTTTTTGGGTACTGAGGGGTTAATCATCCTTTTGCTAATGGGTGCAATCCTCTGCTAATTAATACATTTAAAGAATTGTTGACTATAACTGAACTAGTTCTTTGTTATTCAATTGTGTTTTTTAAAAAAAAAAGCAACAAAAAAAAAAGCGCTGCAGCGTTTTTTATATTGCTTGTAAACTTATTGAAGTAATTTCCAAGCTTGCTAGCTTCATTGCTAGTCTGTTTAAACATGTCTGATACAGAGGAATCTGCTTGGTCATTATGTTTAAAAGCCGATGTGGAGCCCAATAGAAATATGTGTACCAATTGTATTGATATTACTTTGAATAAAAGTCAATCTGTACCGATAAAGAAATTATCACCAGACAACGAGGGGGAAGTTATGCCGTCTAACTCTCCTCACGTGTCAGTACCTTCGTCTCCCGCTCGGGAGGTGCTTAAGATTGAGGCGCCAAGTACATCAAGGCCCTTACAAATCACTTTACATGATATGGCTAATGTTATGAAAGAAGTATTATACAATATGCCCGAATTAAGAGGCAAGTGCGACAGCTCTGGGTTAAGGACAGAGCGCGCCGATGACACAAGAGCCATGTCTGATACTGCGTCACAATTAACAGAAAATGAGGACGGAGAGCTTCATTCTGTGGGTGACGGTTCTGATTCGGGGAGACCGGATTCAGAAATTTCAAATTTTAAATTTAAGCTTGAGAACCTCCGCGTGTTGCTAGGGGAGGTGTTAGCGGCTCTGAATGATTGTGACACGGTGGCTGGATAAATACTATGCGGTACCGGTGTGTACTGACGTTTTTCCTATACCAAAGAGGCTTACAGAGATTATTAGCAAGGAGTGGGATAGACCCGGTGTGCCTTTTTCCCCTCCTCCGATATTTAGAAAAATGTTCCCTATAGACGCCACCACACGAGACTTATGGCAGACGGTCCCTAAGGTGGAGGGAGCAGTTTCTACTTTAGCCAAGCGTACCACTATCCCGGTGGAGGATAGCTGTGCTTTCTCAGATCCAATGGATAAAAAATTAGAGGGTTACCTTAAGAAAATGTTTGTTCAACAAGGTTTTATATTACAGCCTCTTGCATGCATTGCGCCTGTCACTGCTGCAGCGGCATTCTGGTTTGAGTCTCTGGAAGAGGCGATTCGCACAGCACCATTGGATGAATCTTTGAGCAAGATTAGAACCCTTAAGCTGGCTAATGCGTTTGTTTCGGATGCCGTAGTGCATTTAACCAAACTTACGGCTAAGAATTCCGGATTCGCCATACAGGCGCGCAGAGCGCTATGGCTTAAATCCTGGTCAGCAGATGTAACTTCTAAGTCTAAACTACTAAACATTCCTTTCAAAGGGCAGACCTTATTCGGGCCCGGCTTGAAGGAAATTATTGCTGACATTACTGGAGGTAAGGGCCACACCCTTCCTCAGGACAGGGCCAAATCAAAGGCCAAACAGTCTAATTTTCGTGCCTTTCATAATTTCAAGGCAGGAGCAGCATCAACTTCCTCCGCTCCAAAACAGGAAGGAACTACTGCTCGTTACAGACAGGGTTGGAAAGGCAACCAGTCATGGAACAAGGGCAAGCAGGCCAGAAAGCCTACTTCCGCCCCTAAGACAGCATGAAGACAGGGCCCCCTTTCCGGAGACGGATCTAGTGGGGGGCAGACTTTCTCTCTTCGCCCAGGCTTGGGCTAGAGATGTACAGGATCCCTGGACGTTGGAGATTATATCTCAGGGATACCTTCTGGATTTCAAAACTTCTCCTCCACAAGGGAGGTTTCATCTGTCAAGGTTATCAACAAACCTAGTAAAGAAAGAGGCATTTCTACAATGTGTACAAGACCTCTTAGTGATGGGAGTGATCCACCCAGTTCCGCGAACGGAACAGGGGCAAGGGTTTTATTCAAATCTGTTTGTGGTTCCCAAGAAAGAGGGAACTTTCAGACCAGCCTAAGACTTAAAAATCTTAAACAAATTCCTAAGGGTTCCGTCGTTCAAGATGGAAACCATTCGGACCATCCTACCCATGATCCAAGAAGGTCAATATATGACCACAGTGGACTTAAAGGATGCCTACCTTCACATACCGATTCACAAAGATCATTATCAGTACCTAAGGTTTGCCTTTCTAGGCATTACCAGTTTGTAGCTCTTCCATTCGGGTTAGCTACGGCCCCGAGAATTTTTACAAAGGTTCTGGGCTCACTTCTGGCGGTACTAAGACCACGAGGCATAGCGGTGGCTCCGTACCTAGACGACATTCTGATACAAGCGTCAAGTTTTCAAAATGCAAAGTCTCATACAGAGATAGTTCTAGCATTTCTGAGGTTGCATGGGTGGAAAGTGAACGTGGAGAAGAGTTCTCTGTTACCACTCACAAGGGTCCCTTTTCTAGGGACTCTTATAGATTCTGTAGAGATGAAGATTTACCTGACGGAGTCCAGGTTATCAAAGATTCTCAATGCTTGCCGTGTCCTTCACTCCATTCCAAGCCCATCAGTAGCTCAGTGCATGGAAGTAATCGGCTTAATGGTCGCGGCAATGGACATAGTGCCATTTGCGCGCCTACATCTCAGACCTCTGCAACTATGCATGCTAAGTCAATGGAACGGGGATTACTCAGATCTGTCCCCTATGCTAAATCTGGACCAGGAGACCAGAGATTCTCTTCTCTGGTGGTTGTCACGGGTTCATCTGTCCAAAGGAATGACTTTTCGCAGACCAGATTGGACGATTGTAACAACAGATGCCAGCCTACTAGGCTGGGGAGCAGTCTGGAACTCCCTGAAGGCTCAGGGATCGTGGACTCAGGAGGAGAGACTCCTCCCGATAAACATTCTAGAATTAAGAGCAATATTCAATGCTCTTCTAACTTGGCCTCAATTAGCAACACTGAGGTTCATCTGATTTCAGTCGGACAACATCACAACTGTGGCTTACATCAATCATCAAGGGGGAACCAGGAGTTCCCTAGCGATGTTGGAAGTCTTGAAGATAATTCGCTGGGCAGAGTCTCACTCTTGCCACCTGTCAGCGATCTACATCCCAGGCGTGAAGAACTGGGAGGCGGATTTTCTAAGTCGACAGACCTTTCATCCGGGGGAGTGGGAACTTCACCCGGAGGTATTTGCTCAACTGATTCGTCGTTGGGGCAAACCGGATCTGGATCTCATGGCATCTTGCCAGAACGCCAAGCTTCCTTGTTACGGATCCAGGTCCAGGGACCCGGGTGCGGTGCTGGTAGATGCACTAGCAGCCCCTTGGGTTTTCAACATAGTTTATGTGTTTCCACCTTTTCCGTTGCTACCTCGACTGATTGCCAGGATCAAACAGGAGAGAGCATCGGTGATTCTGATAGCGCCTGCGTGGCCACGCAGGACCTGGTATGCAGACCTAGTGGACATGTCGTCCTGTCCACCATGGTCTCTACCCCTGAGACAGGACCTTCTAATCCAGGGTCCTTTCAACCATCCAAACCTAATTTCTCTGAGGCTGACTGCTTGGAAATTGAACGCTTGATTCTATCAAAGCGTGGGTTTTCGGATTCGGTTATTGATACATTAATACAGGCTCTGAAACCTGTTACCAGAAAAATTTACCACAAGATATGGCGTAAATATTTATATTGGTGTGAATCCAAGAATTACTCATGGAGTAAGGTTAGGATTCCTAGGATATTGTCTTTTCTACAAGAGGGTTTAGAAAAGGGCTTATCCGCTAGTTCGTTAAAGGGACAGATTTCTGCTCTGTCTATTCTTTTACACAAGCGTCTGGCAGAGAATCCAGACGTCCAGGCTTTTTGTCAGGCTTTGGCTAGGATTAAGCCTGTGTTTAAAACTGTTGCTCCTCCGTGGAGCTTAAACTTGGTTCTTAAAGTTCTTCAGGGTGTTCCGTTTGAACCCCTTCATTCCATTGATATTAAGCTTTTATCTTGGAAAGTTCTGTTTTTGATAGCTATTTCCTCGGCTCGAAGAGTCTCTGAGTTATCTGCCTTACATTGTGATTCTCCTTATCTGATCTTTCATTCAGACAAGGTAGTCCTGCGTACTAAACCTGGGTTTTTACCTAAGGTTGTTTCTAACAGGAATATCAATCAAGAGATTGTTGTTCCATCGTTATGTCCTAATCCTTCTTCAAAGAAGGAACGTCTTTTGCATAATCTAGACGTGGTCCGTGCCCTGAAGTTCTACTTACAGGCAACTAAAGATTTTCGGCAAACTTCTTCTCTGTTTGTCGTTTACTCTGGACAGAGGAGAGGTCGAAAGGCTTCGGCTACCTCTCTCTCTTTTTGGCTTCGTAGCATAATACGCAGCCTCCTGAAAGAATTACAGCTCATTCCACTAGAGCCGTGGCTTCCACCTGGGCCTTTAAGAATGAGGCCTCTGTTGAACAGATTTGCAAGGCTGCAACTTGGTCTTCACTTCATACTTTTTCCAAATTTTACAAATTTGACACTTTTGCTTCTTCGGAGGCTGTTTTTGGGAGAAAGGTTCTACAGGCAGTGGTTCCTTCTGTTTAATGTTCCTGCCTTGTCCCTCCCATCATCCGTGTACTTTAGCTTTGGTATTGGTATCCCATAAGTAATGGATGACCCGTGGACTGAACACACTTAACAAGAGAAAACATAATTTATGCTTACCTGATAAATTTATTTCTCTTGTAGTGTGTTCAGTCCACGGCCCGCCCTGTCTTTTTGAGGCAGGTTCTAAATTTTAAATTATAACTCCAGTCACCACTGCACCCTATAGTTTCTCCTTTCTCGTCTTGTTTCGGTCGAATGACTGGATATGACATGTGAGGGGAGGAGCTATATAGCAGCTCTGCTTGGGTGATCCTCTTGCAACTTCCTGTTGGGAAGGAGAATATATCCCATAAGTAATGGATGACCCGTGGACTGAACACACTACAAGAGAAATAAATTTATCAGGTAAGCATAAATTATGTTTTTCTTTACCTTGAAAATTTTCAATTTTTTCCTGCGTGCTGTTAGGCTCGCGGGGGCAGAAAATGTTTCTTTTTATTGCGTCATTTTTGGCGCAGATTTTTTTGGCACAAAATTTGTCATTTCCGGCGCCGTAGTTGACGCCGGAAGTTGTATTCTGTTAACGTCATTTTTTGATGCATGCGTATTCAGACATTTTTGTGCGCCAAAAAATGTGGGCGTCGGTTTCAGCATCAGAGGATGTGGCGTCATATTTGGCGCCAAATATATGGGCGTTGTATTTGGCGCCAATAATGTGGGCGTCGTATTTGGCGCCAAAAAATGTGGGCATCTTTTTTGTTCCACTTTTTTCCTCACATTATTTAAACCTCACTTTTTTATTGCTTCTGGTTTCTAGAAGCTTATTATTTTGCATTCTTTCCCATTCCTGAAACTGTCATTTAAGGAATTTGATAATTTTGCTTTAAATTTTGTTTTTTTCTATTACATATTGCAAGATTTCACTGTTCCTGTTTCAAAACGTACTAAGGGATTCTGTTGACTGAGTTCAGTCCTACCAAAGCTAAGTTCATTTATTTTCAATGTTATGAATGTTTATCTTTAGCTATGGTTTGTTATAAGTTTCATGTTAAACTTTTATATGCAGAATCCATTAGTATTTATGCTTTATATATTGCTATTCTTTTTACATCTAATGTACAAGAAATACTTAGAAGATTTATAAGAATATTTTTCTGATTCTATTTTAAAGGCTTTGTCTAACTTTGTGCCTTCTAATAAAATTTTTAGGTTTTTTTCAAACTTCTTTTTTAATTATTGAAGTTTCAAATGACCAACAACATACTAATTTATCCTTCTCTGATGATGTTTTTTCTCATTCAGAATTTTCTTCATCAGATATTGACACTAACAAATCTACTTTTTTATTTTTCTATTAAAGTACATTTGTGCGTTGTTGAAAAGGTGTTGATTATTTTGGATATTAAGGTAACTAGTTCTTTTTCAAGACTAGCTAACATTTTATTTCTGCTTATTTATTCTTCTGTGTTTTCAGAGGTTTTTTTCCAGTTCCTCATACTAGGGAATGGAATAGGCTGAGAATTTTCTTTTATTCCTTCTTCAAAGGTTTTAAACTATATTCTTTGCCGGCAGTTAAATTCAATTTGGAGGGTTCTCCAATTTATTGGGGCTATCTCTACTCCTACTAATTATGCTATTGTTTCTATAGCAAAATAGTATTTATTTTCCTTTAGATGGTTGTATCTTATTTATGGAAAATTATTTAGTTTCAGGTACTTTTCTTGGACCTGTGATTTATTTGGATGATGTTGCAATTGCTTCATTTTTTCTGTTTACTTTAAGTTCAAGTATCAGATTATGATTTATTTTAGCATTGTTAAGGGACAAAATTTACTAGACTAGGTGCTGCTGCATTTGTCTTGTTGTTTTGCATTTATTGATTATGCAAGTCCAGTGTATTGACTGGTCCTTTAACTGGACTATCATGCTAATAATTTCATTTGTGTCTTCATTTTATTGAATATTTTCGCAAATGAGGTTTAATCTATGTCTTTAGCTGTTTTAGCTAGAAGAATTTTGTGATTTCTAAAAATCCATATTTCTTTTGTTCTAAGATAATCAATTATTTGTTTTATAATTGGATTCAATTCTTAACTGTTACTCTGGGCTTCAAGATTGAGTTCTAAGACTAAAACTTTAAGCTTATATTAGTTTGGTTGTTCTTATTAAGGAACGAATTCCTGAATTCTTTCCCAAGTAACATGTTTTTAATTGGAAATTTTTCAGTTCAAAATCAGCTCCCTAAAATTGCGATGTACGTGCCGTATTCCAGCTCGGCTGGTAAGGGGCAGGTTAAGACTTTTTTTAAATTTATTTGGTTCTATTCGGTCCAAATTTCTCCCAACATTGGTGTGTCCGGTCCACGGCGTCATCCTTACTTGTGGGAATATTCTCTTTCCCAACAGGAAATGGCAAAGAGAGCACAGCAAAAGCTGCCCATATAGCCCCCCCTCTGGCTCCGCCCCCCAGTAATTCTCTTTGCCACTCTGAACAAGTAGCATCTCGACGGGGATGGTAAAGAGTATGTGGTGTTAGTTGTAGTTTTTTATTTCTTCTATCAAGAGTTTGTTATTTTAAAATAGTGCCGGTTTGTACTATTTACTCTACAACAGAAAATGAAGAAGATTTCTGTTAAAAGAGGAGTATGATTTTAGCAGTAGTAACTAAAATCGGTTGCTGTTCCCACGCAGGACTGTTGAAACCAGAGAACTTCAGTTGGGGGGAACAGTTTGCAGGCTTATCTGCTACAGGTATGATCAGTCATATTTCTAACAAGACATGTTAATGCTAGAAGACTGTCAATTCTCCCTTAAGGGGTAAGTAAGCCATTTTCTTAGACTTATAACAGATTAAGGCTTATTATTGGGCTCTATACTGGTTGACACTATTGTGGGCTAAATCGATTGATTTATTTCATGTTTGGCAGTGTTTTTGAGTATGTAAAAGCACTTTTGGGAAAGTTTTTATTCGCCTGGCATTTAGTTAGACTACTATTTCTCTCAGAAAGGCCCCTTCACTCTGGTATGCAGAGGAAGGAGGTCCCGTTTTCGCGCCTCAATTGCGCAGTTTACTTCCATGGCAGTGCATGCAGCTTCATGTGAGGGGTCTGGTGGCTTCAAAAAACGGACTCAGGAAGGTTTATTTCAGTGCTGAATAACTCTCAGGGAAGGTAAAGAGCCGCAGCAAGGCTGTGGCTGTGATTGTAGTGTACTAAAGTGGTTAAATTAAACAAATAGCTCCGGTTTGCTAATTTTAAGGGTTAAAGTCTTGAAACTTGGTGTGCAATACTTTCAAGGCATTAGGACTCTGGGGTAAAAATTTTGTAAAATTCGGACATTGCCTTCATTGTTTTCCAACATATCAGAAATAAAGTGTGTCTGTTTATTATTTAAAGGGACAGTAACGCTTTTCTTTAAAAACGCTTTTATTGCATTATTAGCCTGCCAAAGTCTGTCTAACATGTCTATACCTTCAGATAACCTATGTTCTGTGTGTATGAAAGCCAAGGTGGTTCCCCCTGTTAATGTATGTGCAAATTGTGTCATAGCATCCAAACAAAGTACGGACCGTCCTGACACATTGAATAAGATTGCCCAAGATGATTCTTCTAATGATGGTAGTGAGGATAGTTCTACACCCTCTCCTTCTGTGTCAACACCAGTTTTGCCCGCGCAGGCTAGTACATCTAGCGCGCCAATGCTTGTTACTATGCAACAATTAACAGCAGTAATGGATAATTCTATAGCAAATCTGTTATCCAAACTGCCATCCTATCCCAGAAAGCGTGATAGCTCAGTTTTAAATACAGAAGATGAGCAGGCTGGCGCTGAGGACAATTTATCAGTTGTACCCTCACATCAATCCGAATTGATAGCGAGGGAGGGTCTGTCTGAGGGGGAAATTTCTGATTCAGGAAAAGTTTCTCAGCAGGCAGACACTGATGTCGTACTATTTAAATTTAAGTTAGAACATCTCCGCGCCCTGCTTAAGGAGGTCCTAACTACTCTCGATGACTGTGATTCTTTGGTAATTCCAGAGAAATTGTGCAAGATGGACAAATTCTTAGAGGTCCCAGTGCACGCTGATGCCTTTCCGATACCCAAGCGGGTGGCGGACATAGTGACTAAGGAGTGGGAAAAGCCAGGTATACCTTTTGTTCCGCCTACATTCTTACATTGCGTAGGAGACCTATTAAAAATGGGAGTGATAAACCCAGTTCCAGCAGTGGAACAAGGTCAGGGTTTTTACTCGAATCTGTTCGTAGTTCCCAAAAAAGAGGGAACTTTCAGGCCAATTCTGGATCTAAAAATCCTAAACAAATTCCTCAGAGTTCCATCATTCAAAATGGAAACCATTCGGACAATCTTACCAACAATCCAGGAAGGTCAATATATGACTACCGTGGACTTAAAGGATGCGTACCTGCATATTCCTATCCACAAAGATCATCATCAGTTCCTGAGGTTCGCCTTTTTGGACAAACATTACCAGTTTGTGGCTCTTCCATTCGGTTTAGCCAATGCTCCCAGAATTTTCACGAAGGTGCTAGGGTCCCTTCTAGCGGTTCTAAGACTGAGGGGCATTGCTGTACACCTTATCTAGACGACATTCTAATCCAAGCGTCATCTCTTTCCAAAGCAAAGGCTCATACAGACATCGTTCTATCCTTTCTCAGGTCTCACGGGTGGAAGGTGAACGTAGAAAAGAGTTCCCTTTTTGGGAACAATCATAGATTCTTTAGAAATGAAGATCTTCCTGACAGAGGTCAGAAAGTTAAAGCTTCTAAACGCTTGTCAAGTTCTTCACTCTATTCCTCAGCCTTCCATAGCTCAGTACATGGAAGTAGTAGGATTGATGGTTGCAGCAATGGACATAGTTCCTTTTGCTCGAATTCATCTAAGACCATTACAACTGTGCATGCTCAATCAGTGGAATGGGGACTATGCAGACTTGTCTCCCCAGATTCAAGTAGACCAGGTAACCAGGGATTCTCTCCGCTGGTGGTTGTCTCACGATCACCTGTCTCAGGGAATGAGTTTCCGCAGACCAGAATGGGTCATTGTCACGACCGACGCCAGTCTCTTAGGCTGGGGTGCAGTCTGGGAATTTCTGAAAGCTCAAGGTCTATGGTCTCGAGAAGAGTCTCTTATCCCGATAAACATTTTAGAACTGAGATCAATATTCAATGCGCTCCTGGCGTGGCCTCTCCTAGCAAAGGCCAAATTCATAAGGTTTCAGTCGGACAACATGACGACTGTAGCGTACATCAATCATCAGGGGGGAACAAAGAGTTCCTTAGCAATGAGAGAGGTATCCAAGATCATCAAATGGGCGGAGGATCACTCCTGCCACCTATCTGCAATTCACATCCCAGGTGTGGACAACTGGGAGGCGGATTATCTGAGTCGCCAGACTTTTCATCCGGGGGAGTGGGAACTCCACCCGGAGGTTTTTGCCCAGTTAATCCAACTATGGGGCATTCCAGATATGGACCTGATGGCGTCTCGCCAGAACGCCAAGGTTCCTCGATACGGATCCAGATCCAGGGACCCCAAGGCGACACTGGTGGATGCATTAGTGGCGCCTTGGTCGTTCAACCTAGCTTATGTGTTCCCACCGTTTCCTCTCCTTCCCAGGCTTGTAGCCAGGATCAAACAGGAGCAGGCCTCGGTGATCCTAATAGCCCCTGCGTGGCCACGCAGGACTTGGTATGCAGACCTGGTGAATATGTCATCGGCTCCACCATGGAAGCTACCTTTGAGACAGGATCTTCTGGTACAAGGTCCGTTCGAACATCCAAATCTAGTTTCTCTCCAACTGACTGCTTGGAAATTGAACGCTTGATTCTATCTAAGCGTGGGTTTTCAGATTCAGTCATAGATACTCTGGTTCAAGCCAGAAAACCTGTAACTAGGAAGATTTACCATAAGATATGGCAAAAATATATCTGTTGGTGCGAATCCAAGGGGTTCCCTTGGAGTAGAATTAAAATCCCTAGGATACTTTCCTTTCTCCAAGAAGGTCTGGATAAAGGTTTGTCAGCTAGTTCCTTAAAAGGACAGATATCTGCTCTGTCTGTCTTGCTACACAAATGTCTGGCAGCAGTGCCAGATGTACAAGTGTTTGTACAGGCATTAGTTAGAATCAAGCCTGTTTACAGACCCATAACTCCTCCTTGGAGTCTAAATTTAGTTCTTTCAGTTCTTCAGGGGGTTCCGTTTGAACCCATGCATTCCATAGATATTAAGTTACTATCTTGGAAAGTTCTGTTTTTGGTTGCTATTTCTTCTGCCAGAAGAGTTTCTGAATTATCTGCTTTGCAATGTACTTTTCCCTATATGGTATTCCATACAGATAAGGTAGTTTTACGTACCAAGCCTGGTTTTCTTCCAAAGGTCGTTTCCAACAGGAATATCAACCAGGAAATTGTTTTTCCTTCTCTGTGTCCGAATCCAGTTTCAAAGAAGGAACGCTTGTTACATAATCTAGATGTGGTCCGTGCGTTAAAGTTCTATTTAGAAGCAACAAAGGATTTCAGACAAACTTCATCTTTGTTTGTTGTGTATTCTGGTAAGAGGAGAGGGCAGAAAGCTACTGCTACCTCTCTTTCTTTTTGGCTGAAAACATCATCCGATTGGCTTATGAGACTGCCGGACGGCAGCCTCCTGAACGAATTACAGCACATTCTTCTAGAGCTGTGGCTTCCACTTGGGCTTTCAAGAACGAGGCTTCTGTTGATCAGATCTGTAAGGCAGTGACTTGGTCTTCTCTGCATACTTTTGCCAAATTTTACAAATTCGATACTTATGCTTCTTCGGAGGCTATTTTTGGGAGAAAGGTTTTGCAAGCCGTGGTGCCTTCCATTTAGGTAACCTGATTTGCTCCCTCCCTTCATCCGTGTCCTAAAGCTTTGGTATTGGTTCCCACAAGTAAGGATGACGCCGTGGACCGGACACACCAATGTTGGAGAAAACAGAATTTATGTTTACCTGATAAATTTCTTTCTCCAACGGTGTGTCCGGTCCACAGCCCGCCCTGGTTTTTAATCAGGTTTCATGAATTTCTTTCTTTATACACTTCAGTCACCACGGCACCCTATAGTTTCTCCTTTTTTCTCCTAACCGTCGGTCGAATGACTGGGGGGCGGAGCCAGAGGGGGGGGGGGCTATATGGGCAGCTTTTGCTGTGCTCTCTTTGCCATTTCCTGTTGGGGAAGAGAATATTCCCACAAGTAAGGATGACGCCGTGGACCGGACATACCGTTGGAGAAAGAAATTTATCAGGTAAACATAAATTCTGTTTTCTTTGGTTTTGGGTACAGAATAAGTTCAGAATAAACCGTCTGTGAGAAGTCTTTTTTCTCTATTATATTCCAGCTATTCCAGTAAGGCTAACACTTTCTTTAAGTGTGTTTCGGTCCTATATATTTTGGGTACTGTTGAAGCATGGCTGATCACCCGTGGGGTTCAAGCGCTGCTCAGACCTGGAATCTTCTGGGGTATTTCTTCCAGTTCCATTTTTAGGAACTGGGTTTTGGAGTTTTATTCAAACTATTCTGCCTTTTTTTGGTCAGTGATAGCATTATTTGTTTTCATTAGATACAATAAATGCATATTTTCATTTTTCTGTTTTTCATTCAGATTATTTTCTGAGGATGCGGAATCTTATATGATTCACTTTGTTCTTCCAGGACATAGTTAGAGGATCTTTTTTTCAAAAGCTCTTGATTCCTCACACAAGTGTCACCTTTTTTAGGTTTCCAGATAGTTTGTGTCACTGTCTTTGTCTCTATCAGACAAGGGACAATTTTATTGGGTTCCGTCTGTCGGTACCTTTAGTCTCTATTATTTCCTTCAGTTGCTATATATGCATAGAAGTTTTAGGTCTTATGGCCACAGCATTGAATTCAATTCCCTTTGCTCATTTTCAATAGAAAGAACCTTTCCAGTTTTTTATGCTGAATTATGGTGCAGGGATTCTAGGATTTCACATTTTAAATCTTCGAATCCTAATATTTATCTCTCTTGATTTGGTGGTTAAGATCACCATCATTTAGTTCTACAGGTCTCTTCGTTTCTTTCAACCTGGACCATGATCTCTACAGATGTGAGTCTTTTTGGTTGGGAGGCTGTCTGAGGATCTCTGTCAGTACAAGGGGTTTGAAAATCTCAGGAGGCGAGATTACCATTTGATATTTTAGAACTCCGTGCATTCTCAGAGTTTTTCAGTTAGTTTCTTTTTGAAGAAGAGATGTTTATTGTTTTTCAGACAATATCACAACTATGGTGTATGTCAATCATCAGGGTGGGACTATCAGTCCTTAGGCAGTGACAGAAGTGTCTCGGATATTAGCTTGAGCTAAATCCAGCTCCTATCTAAATTCTGTGTTTTTTTTCCCAGGTATAGATATTTGGGAAGCGGATTATCTCTGTTAATCAAGCTTTACATCCGGGAGAATGGTCTCTCATACCCAGATATGTTTTTCAATTTTTCAGATGTGAGCATTTCTAGTAATAGATCTGTTGGCATCTCATCTGAATAAAGAACTTCCCAGGGGCCTATTCAGGTCCGGTGATCCTCAGGCGGAAGTAGTGTATGCATTGACATTTCTTTGGAATTATCTTTTTGCCTATTTCTTTCCGCCTCTAGTTCTTCTTCCAAAGTGATTTCCAAAATTCTTATGGAGTATTTGTTTGTTCTGCTGGTGGCTCCAGCATGGCCTCTCAGGTTTTGGTATGCGGATCTCATTCGGATGGCCAGTTGCAAACCTTGGACACTTCCGTTTAAACCAGACCTTCTTTATCAAGGCCCATTTTTTCCATCAGGATCTCAAATCATTAAATTTGAAGGGATGGAGATTGAACGCTTGATTTTTAGTCATAGAGGTTTCTCTGACTCATTGATTAATACTATGTTTCAGGCTCGTAAATCTGTCTCTAGAAAGATTTATTATTGAGTCTGGAAGACCTACTTTTCTTGGCATTCTTTTAAAATTCATAGAATTTTATTATTTTTTCAGGTTGGTTTGGATAAGGTTTTGTCTTCAGTTCTTTGATAGGACAAATCTCTACTCTTTCTGTTCTTTTTTAACAGAAAGATTGCTAATCATCCTGATATTCATTGTTTTGTACAGGCTTTGGTCCGTATCAAGCCTGTCATTAATTCAATCTCTCCTCTTTGGAGTCTCAATTTGGTGCTGAGGGCTTTACAGGCTCCTCCGTTTGAAACTATGCATTCTCTGAACATTAAATTACTTTCTTGGAAAAGTATTGTTCCTTTTGGTTATTTCTTCTGCTAGAAGAGTTTTTGAGTTATCTGCTCTTTTTTGTGAATATCCTTTTCTGATTTTTCATCAGGATAAGGCAGTGTTACTTCCTGATATTCATCATTTTGTTCAGGTTTTGATTCGTATCAAACCTGTCATTAAGCCAATTTCTCCTCCTTGGAGTCTTAATTTGGTTCTGAAGGCTTTTCAGGCTCTTCTATTTGAGCATATGCTTGCTCTGGACATTAATTACTTTCATTGAAAGTATTGTTCTTTTTGGACATCTCTTCAGCTAGAACAGTTTTTGAATTATCTGTTCTTTCTTGTGAATCTCTTTTTTCTGATTTTTTCATCAGGATAAGGTGGTTTTTGCTGTCCTCATTTCAATTCTTACCTAAAGTTGTAAATTCTAACAACATTAGGGAGGAATTATTGTTTTCCTAAGACTTCTTTGGGGAGATTCTTACTTTCTTTGGATATGGTAAGAGTTTTTGAAATTCTATGTTGAAGCTATTCAGATTTCAGATAGACTTCTAGTCTATTTGTTATCTTTTCTGGTTTTAGGAAGGTCAAAAGGCTTCTGCCATTTATTTAGCATCTTGCTTAAACGTTTGATTCATCATTTTTATTTGGAGTCGGGTGGATTCCCGCCTCGGAGGATTACGGCTCATTCTACTAAGGTAAGTTTCTACTTCCTGGGCTTTTTAAGAATGAAGCTTCTGTTGATCAGATTTGCAAAGCAATGACTTGGTCTTCTTTGATTACTTTTACTATGTTCTACCATTTTGATGTTTTCTCTTCTGTTTCAGTTTGATTCTTCTGCTTATAATTTCAGTTTTTTTCATTATAAAAATTGAAACTTTTTTGATTTGGGTAGTGGATTAATTTTTCAGCGGAATTGGCTGTCTTTATTTTATCCCTCCCTCTCTAGTGACTCTTGCGTGGAAGTTCCACATCTTGGGTATCTGCTATCCCATACGTCACTAGCTCATGGACTCTTGCTAATTACATGAAAGAAAACATAATTTATGTAAGAACTTACCTGATAAATTCATTTCTTTCATATTAGCAAGAGTCCATGAGGCCCACCCTTTTTTGTGGTGGTTATGATTTTTTTGTATAAAGCACAATTATTCCAATTCCTTATTTTTTGATGCTTTCGCTCCTTTCTTATCACCCCACTTCTTGGCTATTCGTTAAACTGAATTGTGGGTGTGGTGAGGGGTGTATTTATGGGCATTTTAAGGTTTGGGAAACTTTGCCCCTCCTGGTAGGAATGTATATCCCATACGTCACTAGCTCATGGACTCTTGCTAATATGAAAGAAATGAATTTATCAGGTAAGTTCTTACATAAATTATGTTTTTGCTCCGGTTTGGGCATTAAGGGGTTAATTGATTTGAAAATTTGTGTGCAATCATTTCAAAGCATTAGGATCATGTGGTGAAAATTTCATTAAGATCGGATGTTTTTTGATGATTTGGTAAAAAAGTGTGTGCTTTTATTATTTAAAGAGACAGTAACGTTTTTTCAAAAAGTATTTTTTTCAATATTTTAGTGTTGTCTGAGTCTGTCAAACATGTCTGAGCCTTCATATAGACCTTGTTCTTTATGTTCAAAAGCCATGGCAGTACCCCCATTGCATTTATGTTTAAAGTGTGCCAAAACATCTAAGCATTTTAAAGATCATCCAGTGACAATTAAAAATGCTGCCCAAGATGATTCCTTAACGGAGGGTAATGAGGATAGTCCTTCTTCCTCCCCCCACGTGTCTACACCAGTTACGCCCGCGCAAGCGATGCCTAGTACCTCTAGCGCATTGGCCCCTATTACTTTACAACAATTAGCAGCAGTAATGGATAATTCCCTTGCAGCATTTTTATCCAAACTGCCAGTTTTTCCAAGAAAGCGCGATAGCTCAGTTTTAAATACAGAGGATGAGCAATCTGAAGCTTTGGATAATTTATCTGTAGTACCCTCACAAAACTCAGAGGTAGCAGTGAGGGAAGGTCTGTCTGAGGGAGAAATTTCTGACACAGGAAAAGTTTCTCAGCAGGCAGAGTCAGATTCCTTAGCGTTTAAATTTAAGCTGGAACACCTCCCCGTCCTGCTTAAGGAGGTTTTAGCTACGCTGGATGATTGTGACCCCATGGTGGTCCCTGAAAAATAGTGTAAAATGGACAGATTTTTAGAGGTCCCTGTATACAATGAGGCATTTCCGATCCCAAAGAGGGTGGCGGATATTGTGAATAAGGAGTTGGAGAGACCAGGTGTACCCTTTGTTCCCCCACCTATCTTTAAGAAAATGTTCCCCATAAACGACCCTAGGCGGGACGCGTGGCAGACGGTCCCTAAGGTAGAGGGGGCTGTTTCAACACTTGCTAAACGTACAACTATACCAATAGAGGACAGTTGTGCTTTCAAAGATCCTATGGATAAAAAATTGGAAGGATTGCTGAAGAAAATTTTTGTTCAGCAAGGTTTTCTTCTTCAACCAATTGCCTGCATTATTCCGGTAACTGCTGCGGCTTTTTGGTTCGAAGCCTTGGAGGAGTCGCTCCAAAGGGAGACTTCATACGATGAGGTCATGGATAGAATTCATGCTCTAAAGCTGGCTAATTCCTTTATTACTGATGCCGCTCTCCAATTAGCTAAGCTAGCGGCGAAAAATTCAGGTTTTGCCATCATGGCGCGCAGAGCGCTTTGGCTCAAATCATGGTCGGCCGATGTGTCGTCCAAAACTAAACTGTTAAATATTCCCTTCAAGGGGAAGACCCTATTTGGCCCAGAGCTGAAAGAAATTATTTTGGATATCACTGGGGGAAAGGGCCATGCCCTTCCACAAGATAGGCCGTTTAAGGCAAAAAACAAGGCTAATTTTCGCTCCTTTCGCAACTTCAGGAGCGGACCTGCTGCAACCTCTGCTGCCGCAAAGCAAGATAACGCTTCACAGCCCAAAGCAACCTGGAAACCCTTGCAGGGCTGGAATAAGGGTAAACAGGCCAAGAAGCCTGCTCCTGCTACCAAGACAGCATGAAGGGGTAGCCCCCGATCCGGGATTGGATCTAGTAGGGGGCAGACTTTCCCTCTTTGCTCAGGCTTGGGCAAGAGATGTTCCAGATCCCTGGGCATTGGAAATAGTTGCTCAGGGGTATCTTCTAGAATTCAAGGATTCTCCCCCAAGGGGAAGGTTCCACATTTCTCGTTTGTCTTCAGACCAAACAAAGAAACAGGCGTTCTTACGCTGTGTAGAAGATCTACTAAAAATGGGAGTGATACACCCAGTTACAATTGCAGAACAAGGACTGGGCTTTTACTCAAACCTGTTCGTAGTTCCCAAGAAGGAAGGAACTTTCAGGCCAATCCTAGATCTAAAAATTCTAAACAAATTCCTCAGAGTTCCGACTTTCAAGATGGAAACCATTCGGACAATCTTGCCGATGATCCAGGAAGATCAATATATGACTACCGTGGATCTAAAGGATGCGTACCTACATATTCCTGTCCACAAAGATCACCATCAGTTCCTAAGGTTCGCCTTTCTGGACAAACATTACCAGTTCGTGGCCCTTCCTTTCGGATTGGCCACCGCTCCCAGAATTTTCACAAAGGTGCAAGGGTCCCTTCTAGCGGTACTAAGACCGCGGGGCATTGCAGTAGCACCTTACCTAGACGACATATTAATACAGGCGTCGTCCTTTCACAGAGCCAAGGCTCATACGGACATCGTTCTGGCCTTTCTAAAGTCTCACGGGTGGAAGGTGAACGTAGAAAAGAGTTCTCTGTCCCCGCTCACAAGGGTTACCTTTCTGGGAACACTAATAGACTCAGTAGAAATGAAAATCTTTCTGACAGAGGTCAAAACTGTTGAATACTTGCCAAGTTCTTCATTCCATTCCTCGGCCTTCCGTGGCTCAGTGCATGGAAGTAATTGGTTTAATGTTTGCGGCAATGGACGTAGTCCCTTTCGCCCAAATCCATCTCAGACCACTGCAGCTGTGCATGCTCAAACAGTGGAATGGAGATTACGCAGATTTGTCTCCTCAAATTCAAATGGATCAAAAAACCAGAGACTCTCTTCTCTGGTGGTTGTCTCAAGATCACCTGTCTTAGGGAATGAGTTTCCGCAGACCGGAGTGGATCATTGTCACGACCGATGCCAGTCTGGTAGGCTGGGGTGCGGTCTGGAACTCCCTGAAGGCTCAGGGACTATGGTCTCGGGAAGAATCTCTTCTCCCGATAAACATTTTGGAGCTGAGAGCGATTGTCAATACGCTCCAGGCGTGGCCTCAACTAGCAGAGGCCAAATTCATCAGATTTCAGTCGGACAACATCACGACTGTAGCGTACATCAATCATCAGGGAGGAACAAAGAGTTCCCTAGCGATGAAGGAAGTATCCAAGATTATCAAATGGGCGGAGGATCACTCCTGCCATCTATCTGCAATTCACATCCCAGGGGTAGACAACTGGGAGGCAGATTTTCTAAGTCATCAGACTTTCCATCCGGGGGAGTGGGAACTCCACCCGGAGGTTTTTGCTCATCTGACCCAGCTTTGGGGCATTCCAGAGTTGGATCTGATGGCGTCCTGTCAGAACACCAAACTTCCCCTTTACGGATCCAGATCCAGGGATCCCAAGGCGGCATTGATAGATGCATTAATAGTGCCTTGGTCATTCAGTCTAGCTTATGTCTTTCCACCGTTTCTTCTTCTCCCTCTGCTAATAGCCAGAATCAAACAGGAGAAGGCTTCGGTAATTCTGATAGCGCCTGCGTGGCCACACAGGACTTGGTATGCAGACTTAGTGGACATGTCATTGGTCCCACCATGGAAACTGCCATTGAGGCAGGATCTTCTAATCCAAGGTCCTTTCAAGCATCCAAATCTAGTTTCTATGCAACTGACTGCTTGGAGATTGAACGCTTAATCCTAGCTAAGCGGGGTTTCTCTGAATCAGTTATAGATACTCTGATACAGGCCAGAAAGCCTGTCACCAGGAAAATTTACCATAAGATATGGCGGAAATATCTTTGTTGGTGCGAATCCAAGGGTTACTCGTTGGATAAGGTTAGGATTCCAAGGATATTGTCTTTTCTCCAAGAAGGTTTGGAGAAAGGTCTGTCAGCTAGTTCCTTAAAGGGACAGATATCTGCTCTGTCTATTCTGTTACACAAGCGTTTGGCAGCTGTACCAGATGTTCAAGCGTTTGAACAGGCCCTAGTTAGAATCAAGCCTGTCTACAGACCTGTGGCTCCTCCATGGAGTCTAAATTTAGTTCTTTCAGTTCTTCAAGGGGTTCCGTTTGAACCTTTGCATTCCATAGATATCAAGTTATTATCTTGGAAAGTTTTGTTTTTAGTAGCTATTTCTTCTGCTCGGAGAATTTCAGAATTGTCTGCTTTACAGTGTGATTCACCCTATCTGGTGTTCCATGCAGATAAGGTTGTTTTGCGTACTAAACCTGGTTTCCTTCCAAAGGTGGTTTCTAATAAGAATATTAACCAGGAAATCATTGTTCCTTCTCTGTGCCCTAATCCAGTTTCTAAGGCGGAACGACTGTTGCACAATCTTGATGTGGTTCGTGCTTTTGAAGTTCTATTTAAAAGCAACTAAAGATTTCAGACAAACATCTTCCTTGTTGGTTGTGTATTCTGGTAAGAGGAGAGGTCAGAAAGCGACTGCTACCTCTCTTTCATTCTGACTAAATAGCATCATCCGATTGGATTTTAAGACTGCTGGTAAGCAGCCTCCTGAACGAATTACAGCTCATTCCACCAGAGCTGTGGCTTCCACATGGGCTTTCAAGAATGAGGCTTCTGTCGAACAGATTTGTAAGGCAGCGACTTGGTCTTCACTGCATACATTCGCCAAATTTTACAAATTCGATACTTTTGCTTCTTCAGAGGCTATTTTTGGGAGAAAGGTTTTGCAAGCAGTGGTGCCTTCCGTTTAGGTTACCTGACTTGTTCTCTCCCTTCATCCGTGTCCTATTGCTTTGGTATTGGTATCCCACAAGTAAGGATGAATCTGTGGACTGAATACACCAAGTAAGAGAAAACAGAATTTATGCTTACCTGATAAATTACTTTCTCTTACAGGTGTATTCAGTCCACGGCCTGCCCTGATATTTAAGTCAGGTTCAAATTTAATTTACAATAACTACAGTCACCACTGCACCCTATGGTTCTCCTTTTTCTCCTAACCGTCGGTCGAATGACTGGGGGGGCGGAGCCTGAGGGGAACTATATGGACAGCTTTGCTGTGTGCTCTCTTTGCCACTTCCTGTAGGGATCGAGAATATCCCACAAGTAAGGATGAATCCGTGGACTGAATACACCTGCAAGAGAAAGTAATTTATCAGGTAAGCATAAATTCTGTTTTTTTTTTATCAACATAAGGCTTTGGTGTTGTACACATTATTATGCTATATATATATATATATATATATATATATATATATATATATATATATATATATTTATTTATAGTGTGTATATTAAATATAAAATATATTTCTTTCATGTAATTAGCAAGAGTCCATGAGCTAGTGACGTATGGGATATATATTCCTACCAGGAGGGGCAAAGTTTCCCAAACCTCAAAATGCCTATAAATACACCCCTCACCACACCCACAAATCAGTTTTAAAAACTTTGCCTCCTATGGAGGTGGTGAAGTAAGTTTGTGCTAGATTCTACGTTGATATGCGCTCCGCAGCAGGTTGGAGCCCGGTTTTCCTCTCAGCGTGCAGTGAATGTCAGAGGGATGTGAGGAGAGTATTGCCTATTTGAATGCAGTGATCTCCTTCTACGGGGTCTATTTCATAGGTTCTCTGTTATCGGTCGTAGAGATTCATCTCTTACCTCCCTTTTCAGATCGACTATATACTCTTATATATACCATTTCCTCTACTGATTCTCGTTTCAGTACTGGTTTGGCTTTCTACTACATGTAGATGAGTGTCCTGGGGTAAGTAAGTCTTATTTTCTGTGACACTCTAAGCTATGGTTGGGCACTTTTATATAAAGTTCTAAATATATGTATTCAAACATTTATTTGCCTTGACTCAGGATGTTCAACGTTCCTTATTTCAGACAGTCAGTTTCATATTTGGGATAATGCATATGAATAAATCATTTTTTTTTCTTACCTTAAAAATTTGACTTTTCCCTGTGGGTTGTTAGGCTCGCGGGGGCTGAAAATGCTTCATTTTATCGCGTCATTCTTGGCGCAGACTTTTTTGGCGCAAATTTTTTTTTCTGTTTCCGCCGTCATACGTGTCGCCGGAAGTTGCGTCATTTTTGACGTTCTTTTGCGCCAAAAGTGTCGGCGTTCCGGATGTGGCATCATTTTTGGTGCCAAAAGCATTTAGGCGCCAAATAATGTGGGCGTCTTTTTTGTCGCTAAAAAAATATGGGCGTCACTATTGTCTCCACATTATTTAAGTCTTATTATTTTGTGCTTCTGGTTGCTAGAAGCTTATTCACTGGCATTTTTTTTCCCATTCCTGAAACTGTCATTTAAGGAATTTGATCAATTTTGCTTTATATGTTGTTTTTTCTATTACATATTGCAAGATGTCCCACGTTGAAGCTCAGTCAGAAGATACTTCTGGAAAATCGCTGCCTGGTGCTGGAGCTACCAAAGCTAAGTGTATCTGCTGTAAACTTTTGGTATCTGTTCCTCCAGCTGTTGTTTGTACTGTTTGTCATGACAAACTTGCTAATGCATATAATATTTCCTTTAGTACTGTTACATTACCTGTTGCTGTTCCGTCAACATCTAATATTCAGAGTGTTCCTGATAACATAAGAGATTTTGTTTCTAAATCCATTAAGAAGGCTATGTCTGTTATTCCTCCTTCTAGTAAACATAAAAAGTCTTTAAAAACTTCTCAAGTTTTTAAGATGAATTTTTAAATGAACATCATCATTCTGATACTGATATCGGTTCTTCTGATTCAGAGGATTCTGTCTCAGAGGTTGATGCTGATAAATCTTCATATTTATTTTAAATGGAATTTATTCGTTCTTTACTTAAAGAAGTCCTAATTGCATTAGAAATTGAGGATTCTAGTCCTCTTGATACTAAATCTAAACGTTTAGATAAGGTTTTTAAATCTCCTGTAGTTATTCCAGAAGTATTTCCTGTCCCTGGTGCTATTTCTGAAGTAATTTCCAGGGAATGGAATAATTTGGGTAATTCTTTTACTCCTTCTAAACGTTTTAAGCAATTATATCCTGTGCCATCTGACAGATTAGAATTTTGGGACAAAATCCCTAAGGTTGATGGGGCTGTCTCTACTCTTGCTAAGCGTACCACTATTCCTACGGCAGATGGTACTTCCTTTAAGGATCCTTTAGATAGGAAAATTGAATCCTTTCTAAGAAAAGCTTACTTGTGTTCAGGTAATCTTCTTAGACCTGCTATATCTTTAGCGGATGTTACTGCAGCTTCAACTTTTTGGTTAGAAGCTTTAGCGCAACAAGTAACAGATCATAATTCTCATAGCATTATTATTCTTCTACAACATGCTAATAATTTTATTTGTGATGCCATCTTTGATATCATTAGAGTTGATGTCAGGTATATGTCTCTAGCTATCTTAGCTAGAAGAGCTTTATGGCTTAAAACTTGGAATGCTGATATTTTTAACTATTTACCAGCTATCAGCTTTTGACTTATTATTATTAGCTGTATTTTTGCCCCGAGTAGGATACTCGCACCATTATTGGGCATCTTTCCGACCACAAGTACATGTGGGGTTAAACGAAATCTTCACTTTGGCCATTGGATCGGAGTAGATCGTGAGGATAAGCTCGCTGGACAGCTTGTGAATAGTTCAGCCTGCACCTGTGGCACTTCTCAAGTGCTCAGAATCTAGTAAGTGATCTTGTATCATTTTGTGGGGGTCCTATTCACCTACGATCTCACACTATTGTGGCGCCTCCTTCTTTTCTCCCCTCTATCTGGAATGCTGATATGTCTTCTAAGTCTACTCTGCTTTCCCTTTCTTTCCAGGGTAATAAATTATTTGGTTCTCAGTTGGATTCTATTATCTCAACTGTTACTGGAGGGAAAGGAACTTTTTTTACCACAGGATAAAAAATCTAAAGGTAAATTTAGGTCTAATAATCGTTTTCGTTCCTTTCGTCACAACAAGGAACAAAAGCCTGATCCTTCATCCTCAGGAGCGGTATCAGTTTGGAAACCATCTCCAGTCTGGAATAAATCCAAGCCTTTTAGAAAACCAAAGCCAGATCCCAAGTCCACATGAAGGTGCGGCCCTCATTCCAGCTCAGCTGGTAGGGGGCAGATTACGTTTTTTCAAAGAAATTTGGTTCAATTCCGTTCACAATCTCTGGATTCAGAACATTGTTTCAGAAGGGTACAGAATTGGCTTCAAGATAAGGCCTCCTGCAAAGAGATTTTTTCTTTCCCGTGTCCCAGTAAACCTAGTGAAGGCTCAAGCATTTCTGAAATGTGTTTCAGATCTAGAGTTGGCTGGAGTAATTATGCCAGTTCCAGTTCTGGAACAGGGGCTAGGGTTTTATTCAAATCTCTTCATTGTACCAAAGAAGGAGAATTCCTTCAGACCAGTTCTGGATCTAAAAATATTGAATCGTTATGTAAGGATACCAACATTCAAGATGTTAACTATAAGGACTATCCTGCCTTTTGTTCAGCAAGAGCATTATATGTCCACAATAGATTTACAGGATGCATATCTGCATATTCCGATTCATCCAGATCACTTTCAGTTTCTGAGATTCTCTTTCCTAGACAAGCATTACCAGTTTGTGGCTCTACCGTTTGGCCTAGCTACAGCTCCAAGAATTTTTACAAAGGTTCTCGGTGCCCTTTTGTCTGTAATCAGAGAACAGGGTATTGTGGTATTTCCTTATTTGGACGATATCTTGGTACTTGCTCAGTCTTCACATTTAGCAGAATCTCATACGAATCGACTTGTGTTGTTTCTTCAAGATCATGGTTGGAGGATCAATTTACCAAAAAGTTCATTGATTCCTCAGACAAGGGTAACCTTTTTTAGGTTTCCAGATAGATTCAGTGTCCATGACTCTGTCACTAACGGACAAGAGACGTCTAAAATTGATATCAGCTTGTCGAAACCTTCAGTCACAATCATTCCCTTCGGTAGCTTTATGCATGGAAATTCTAGGTCTTATGACTGCAGCATCGGACGCGATCCCCTTTCCTCGTTTTCACATGCGACCTCTTCAGCTCTGTATGCTGAACCAGTGGTGCAGGGATTACACAAAGATATCTCAATTAATATCTTTAACTCCGATTGTACGACACTCTCTGATGTGGTGGACAGATCACCATCGTTTAGTTCAGGGGGCTTCTTTTGTTCTTCCGACCTGGACTGTAATTTCAACAGATGCAAGTCTGACAGGTTGGGGAGCTGTTTGGGGGTCTCTGACAGCACAAGGGGTTTGGGAATCTCAGGAGGTGAGATTACCGATCAATATTTTGGAACTCCGTGCAATTTTCAGAGCTCTTCAGTCATGGCCTCTTCTAAAGAGAGAATCGTTCATTTGTTTTCAGACAGACAATGTCACAACTGTGGCATACATCAATCATCAAGGAGGGACTCACAGTCCTCTGGCTCTGAAGGAAGTATCTCGAATTCTGGTATGGGCGGAATCCAGCTCCTGTCTAGTTTCTGCGGTTCATATCCCAGGTATAGACAATTGGGAAGCGGATTATCTCAGCCGCCAAACGTTACATCCGGGCGAATGGTCTCTTCACCCAGAGGTATTTCTTCAGATTGTTCAAATGTGGGGACTTCCAGAAATAGATCTGATGGCCTCTCATCTAAACAAGAAACTTCCCAGGTATCTGTCCAGATCCAGGGATCCTCAAGCGGAAGCAGTGGATGCATTGTCACTTCCTTGGAAGTATCATCCTGCCTATATCTTTCCGCCTCTAGTTCTTCTTCCAAGAGTAATCTCCAAGATTCTGAAGGAATGCTCGTTTGCTCTGCTGGTAGCTCCAGCATGGCCTCACAGGTTTTGGTATGCAGATCTTGTCCGGATGGCCTCTTGCCAACCGCGGACTCTTCCGTTAAGACCAGACCTTTTGTCGCAAGGTCCTTTTTTCCATCAGGATCTCAAATCCTTAAATTTAAAGGTATGGAGATTGAACGCTTGATTCTTAGTCAAAGAGGTTTCTCTGACTCTGTGATTAATACTATGTTAGAGGCTCGTAAATCTGTATCTAGGGAGATATATTATAGAGTCTGGAAGACTTATATTTCTTGGTGTCTTTCTCATCATTTTTCCTGGCATTCTTTTAGAATTCCGAGAATTTTACAGTTTCTTCAGGATTGTTTGGATAAAGGTTTGTCTGCAAGTTCCTTGAAAGGACAAATCTCTGCTCTTTCTGTTCTTTTTCACAGAAAGATTGCTAATCTTCCTGATATTCATTGTTTTGTACAAGCTTTGGTTCATATAAAACCTGTCATTAAGTCAATTTCTCCTCCTTGGAGTTTGAATTTGGTTCTGGGGGCTCTTCAAGCTCCTCCGTTTGAACCTATGCATTCATTGGACATCAAATTACTTTCTTGGAAAGTTTTGTTCCTTTTGGCCATCTCTTCTGCCAGACGAGTTTCTGAATTATCTGCTCTTTCTTGTGAGTCTCCTTTTCTGATTTTTCATCAGTATAAGGCGGTGTTGCGAACTTCTTTTACATTTTTACCTAAGGTTGTGAATTCTAACAACATTAGTAGAGAAATTGTGGTTCCTTCATTGTGTCCTAATCCTAAGAATTCTAAGGAGAGATCATTGCATTCTTTGGATGTAGTTTGAGCTTTGAAATATTATGTTGAAGCTACTAAGAATTTCCGAAAGACTTCTAGCCTATTTGTTATCTTTTCCGGTTCTAGGAAAGGTCAGAAGGCCTCTGCTATTTCTTTGGCATCTTGGTTGAAATCTTTAATTCATCATGCTCATTCTACTAGGTCAGTTTCTACTTCCTGGGCGTTTAGGAATGATGCTTCGGTTGATCAGATTTGCAAAGCAGCAACTTGGTCTTCTTTGCATACTTTTACTAAATTTTACCATTTTGATGTGTTTTCTTCTTCTGAAGCTGTTTTTGGTAGAAAAGTACTTCAGGCAGCTGTTTCAGTTTGAATCTTCTGCTTATAATTTCATTTTTTTTCATTTAATCTTTATTTGGGTGTGGATTATTTTTCAGCGGAATTGGCTGTCTTTATTTTATCCCTCCCTCTCTAGTGACTCTTGCGTGGAAAGATCCACATCTTGGGTAGTCATTATCCCATATGTCACTAGCTCATGGACTCTTGCTAATTACATGAAAGAAAACATAATTTATGTAAGAACTTACCTGATAAATTCATTTCTTTCATATTAGCAAGAGTCCATGAGGCCCACCCTTTTTTGTGGTGTTTATGATTTTTTGGTATAAAGCACAATTATTCCTATTCCTTATTTTTTATGCTTTCGCACTTTTTTCTTATCACCCCACTCTTGGCTATTCGTTAAACTGATTTGTGGGTGTGGTGAGGGGTGTATTTATAGGCATTTTGAGGTTTGGGAAACTTTGCCCCTCCTGGTAGGAATGTATATCCCATACGTCACTAGCTCATGGACTCTTGCTAATATGAAAGAAATTAATTTATCAGGTAAGTTCTTACATAAATTATGTTATGTATAAGATACACAACTTTTCTGCCAGTGATGTCTAATTAAACTCATTTCTATTTGCAAAATAATGCATACCATATCACTGCGTTCATATTAGAGGTTGGAAGAATTACCTCAAATCAAAATTTAGTAACCTCATAATATGGTGGTGCTAATGTCAATATGTTTAGCAACATCATAATATGGTGGTGCTAATGTCAATATGTTTAGCAACATCATAATATGGTGGTGCTAATGTCAGTATGTTTAGTAACATCATAATATGGCGGTGCTAATGTCAGTATGTTTAGTAACATCATAATATGGCGGTGCTAATGTCAGTATGTTTAGTAACATCATAATATGGCGGTGCTAATGTCAGTATGTTTAGTAACATCATAATATGGCGGTGCTAATGTCAGTATGTTTAGCAACATCATAATATGGCGGTGCTAATGTCAGTATGTTTAGTAACATCATAATATGGCGGTGCTAATGTCAGTATGTTTAGTAACATCATAATATGGCGGTGCTAATGTCAGTATGTTTAGTAACATCATAATATGGCGGTGCTAATGTCAGTGTGTTTAGTAACATCATAATATGGCGGTGCTAATGTCAGTATGTTTAGTAACATCATAATATGGCGGTGCTAATGTCAGTATGTTTAGCAACATCATAATATGGCGGTGCTAATGTCAGTATGTTTAGTAACATCATAATATGGCGGTGCTAATGTCAGTGTGTTTAGTAACATCATAATATGGCGGTGCTAATGTCAGTATGTTTAGTAACATCATAATATGGCGGTGCTAATGTCAGTATGTTTAGTAACATCATAATATGGCGGTGCTAATGTCAGTATGTTTAGTAACATCATAATATGGCGGTGCTAATGTCAGTATGTTTAGTAACATCATAATATGGCGGTGCTAATGTCAGTATGTTTAGTAACATCATAATATGGCGGTGCTAATGTCAGTATGTTTAGTAACATCATAATATGGCGGTGCTAATGTCAGTATGTTTAGTAACATCATAATATGGCGGTGCTAATGTCAGTATGTTTAGTAACATCATAATATGGCGGTGCTAATGTCAGTGTGTTTAGTAACATCCTAATATGGTGGTGCTAATGTCAGTATGTTTAGTAACATCCTAATATGGCGGTGCTAATGTCAGTATGTTTAGTAACATCATAATATGGCGGTGCTAATGTCAGTATGTTTAGTAACATCCTAATATGGAGGTGCTAATGTCAGTATGTTTAGTAACATCATAATATGGTGGTGCTCTTGTCAGTGTGTTTAGTAACATCATAATATGGCGGTGCTAATGTCAGTATGTTTAGTAACATCAAAATATGGTGGTGCTAATGTCAGTATGTTTAGTAACATCATAATATGGCGGTGCTAATGTCAGTGTGTTTAGTAACATCCTAATATGGCGGTGCTAATGTCAGTGTGTTTAGTAACATCATAATATGGTAGTGCTAATGTCAGTATATTTAGTAACATCATAATATGGCGGTGCTAATGTCAGTATGTTTAGTAACATCATAATATGGCGGTGCTAATGTCAGTGTGTTTAGTAACATCATAATATGGCGGTGCTAATGTCAGTGTGTTTAGTAACATCATAATATGGCGGTGCTAATGTCAGTGTGTTTAGTAACATCATAATATGGCGGTGCTAATGTCAGTGTGTTTAAACTTAGTAACATACAATATGACCTCTATGTGTTTAACCCCATAGAGGTATGAGATGAGCATTGAAGGGGGGAGTATTAGTGTGAAGGGGGAATATGAAGGGAGACTATGGAAGGGGCAGGGGAGTGAGCATGAAAGGGGGAGTATGAAGTCTGAACATCATTTTGTTAAATTATGCACAAACAAATGTAATTTTAAAAACTAAAGCTAGTATGTATTTATATTTTCGGCTTAGGACAAAAATATTTTTCATTATGGATAAGTGGCTAAATGTAGACAGAAGAGGTAAAAATACTGGTGACAATGCGACAGAGTCTTCGCTCCCAGGTTGTAGCACACCGAACGTGATCAAAAAACGAAAATATGATGAATCATTTTTGCAATCATTTTTGCAATATGGATTTACTTATAATGATCATGATGGTGTGGGAAAACCTCTTTGCCTAATTTGTAAGGAAGTTTTGGCTGCGGAGAGCACGAAACCAGCCAAACTAAAAAGACATCTTAATACCAAGCATGCAGCGTACCGCAATAAACCAAAGGAATATTTCGAACGACTTTTAAAATTTTGAAATAAAGAAAAACAATCTTTTGAGACATTTGTTACTGTCAACGAAAAGTATTTACTTGCATCTTATGAAACTTCTTATTTAATTGCAAAAACTAAAAAGCCCTACACGATAAGAGAAGATCTTGTGTTACCTGCTGCTATTAAAATGTCAGAAATAGTTCATGGGAAAAAGTATGGGGATGAAATTCGTAAAATTCCTTTATCGAATGATACTGTTTCCAAAAGAATTTCTGATATTAGTAATGACCAATTCCTGCAGCTTATTACCAGGCTTAAGGACAGCCCAAAGTTTGCAATTCAGTTAGATGAAACAACTGATATTTCTAACATGGCACATTTGTTACTTTAGGTAAGATATGTTTATGAAGGAAGCATACATGAGGACTTACTGTTTTGTCGCCCTTTGGAAGGGCACACAAGAGGGGAAGATATATATCTTAAAGTCAATGAATTTTTCCAAAAAGAAGGTTTACAGTGGGAAAACTGTTTTGGAGTCTGTACAGACGGCGCTGGAGCAATGATGGGCAGAAATGTTGGATTTTTAACAAAAAAAGCTGGTGGCAATGAACATATCACTTTTACTCACTGCATGATCCATCAGGAGGCACTCGTAGCCAAAAAATATCACCGGAGTTAGATGTTGTGCTTTGCGATACTATCAAAATCATTAACTTCGTTAAAAGCCATGCCCTTAACAGTCGTTTGTTTTCAAATCTTTGCAAAGACATGGGCTCCGATTACAAAAGCTTATTACTACATGCAGAGCTAAGGTGGCTCTCAAGAGGGCGAAGTTTAAACAGATTATTGAAGTTGAAAGATGAAGTTGTTATATTTTTGACTGAGCAGAATTCCGATTTTGTTAATTTTTTTCAGAATGACTTATGGCTTCTAAAACTGTTATTTGTCGGATATTTTTGAAAAACTCAATGATTTAAACATGTCGCTTCAAGGAAGAAATTTTAACATATTTGTGTTAAAAGATAAAGTTGAAAGTTTTACTAAAAAAGTTAACATATGGAAGAATAGGGTGGAAAATGGATTTTTAGAAATGTTTACAGCTACAGATGATTCTATAATTGAAAATAACCTTCCCAAAGATTTAATTGTAAGGGTTATAATTGATCATCTGAAGTGCCTGGAGACACAGTTTCAGAAATACTTCTCTTCAAATTTTGATTCACAAAAACAAAGTTGGGTTCAAAAACCATACTCAAAGGAAATTGACAACGTCAGTCATCTGCCATTAACAGCTCAAGAAGAATTTGCCGAGTTATCAAGTGACACAGGCTTCAAACTTGAGTTTCAGAAAAAATCGTTAAATGATTTTTGGCTTGAGATTAGGACAGAATTTCCAACAATTTCTGAAATGGCCCTAAACATACTTCTGCCATTTTGTACTACGTATTTATGCGAATCGGCGTTCTCAGCATTGACGATTATAAAAACAAAATATCGATCAACTCTGAAAAACATTGAAGATGCTCTACGTCCTGCAGTATCAAATATTCAGCCAAGATTTAATTCTTTATGTAAAAATAAACAAGCACATCAATCTCATTAGTATTCAAATTTGCTTTCGTCGTTAATAAATGTTGAAATTATATGTATACCAAAGACTTGTTTTAAAATATAAAAATTTATGTTTTTTTATCAGTAAATGTTTGATTTGTATACCTATTTTATATACCCGGGGTCACGTAAAAATTTCTTGCATGAAATGGGGTCACAAGTGGAAAAAGTTTAAGAAGGGCTGTTTTATACCACAATCCTAATCTGAAGGAGGTGATAGCTGCAACGTTTTAGGCAAGTTTGAAGGCAATGCTTGCAGGCTTTTCGACCATGGTGGCTTTTCATGAGGACTAAGCAATGGAACTAGGGCTTACAAATACTCCACGAGTACACTGCGGTTCCTCTGCGGCAGTATAGTCACTAGACTGATAATTAAATGCAACTAATAAAAGGACACAAACACTGGGGTCAGCAGCTGATTATTGTTCAGGGGTAATATATATATATATATATACAACAAACGCTTAACATTTATTTATTTTTTCTCTCTAACTGTGTGTAACTAAGTATATGTACTAGGAATTTATGTGTTTATATGTTAGGACGTATTGGTTACCCAGTTTATTAAGACATCTGCTCACACTATTTATAATGATTATAGACAGCGGTCACGATAGGAATGGTTTTCCCACTACATATTGGGGCCTATTTAAGATGGTGCGAGCAGACATGATCCGATATTGCGGATCATGTCCACTGCACATAGATAAATGCCGACAGCATACACTCTCTGCATTTATTATTGCACCAACAGTTCTTGTGAAGTGCTGGTGCAATACCGCCCCCTGCAGATTCGCAGGAGGTGTCAATCAACCCGATCGTATTCGATTGGGTTGATTTCTGGCGATGTCTGTTCACCGCCTCAGAGCAGACGGACAGGTTATGGAGCAGCAGTCTTTAGACTGCTGCTTCATAACTTTTGTTTCCGGCGAGCCTGAAGGCTCGCCAGAAACAAGGGACATCAAGCTCCGTTTAGAGCTTGATAATTCGGCCCCAAACCCTTAAGCAGCGATCCATTTGAAAAATATAATTCCTACGCCGCTTGCCCCCATCTTTGTCTTTTTTATAATAAATTCATGTAATGATTAGCGCAAATTTATTTAGTTACTGGCTCCCTGGTTTGAGTTCATCTACCAAATATACGGATTTTGCGATATCAGCATGGGAATAGGAGGAGGTAGTCTCATAATAATTACACACTGTAAATGCAACCTAATAGTCTATTACATTCTCTAAGTTGTTATTCTTTTTTTTTTTTATTATATTATTTTTATTGAGGCAAAGTAAAATACAAACGTGTACAGTAATACATTCAGATCAACAATACAAGGAAATACAAGCAAAAAAAAAAAAAAAAAACTGGCAATCATTGATCATATCAAAATCTGTCGAGAGTATGCCAAAACAAAACAATAATCAAAGCCTCTTGTTTTTCTATTATTTGTCAATAATATTCTGCATCTTATATCTTCAGACTAGATGATAGATAATATCTACTCAACAAAACCTGTTTTAATCTGAGTAGAGAAAGGGGTACGGGGAGAAGAAGAGGGAGAAGAAGAGAGAAAAAAAAAAAGAGAGGGAAGAGGGAAGGGAGGAAAATTTAGAAGGAGCCTGAAAGATATTCAGAATCTATCTGTTACCATAGTCCTAATATAAATATTTCTGAGTATCTAAAAGGGTATATTAGTTGATTTATTTCTTCTGGAGTAAATATTTTAATGAAGGCCGACCATTTTTAAAAAAATGAAGTTACTTCCTTTTCCGAAGTTAGGGATACGTCCATTTGCTCAATAATACATTGCTTTTTCATAAAGTTTTTAATTTCTTGAATACTAGGTATTGAGGAGTCTCTCCATTTTCCAAAAATTAAATTTCTCGTTGCCAGAATTGCCGCATTCCTAATTTTTTTTTTGTCCAAATTTGTTGAGGGTTCTACCAAGAATACCACCCCTGCCAATGAGAGAGAGAAAGTAGGAAGCTTCAATATATTAATTAGCCAAAATTCTACCTTTTTCCATAGTTGCCTAATCTTCGGGCAAGACCATATCATATGAACTATGTCCGCAGCCAGGAGAGAACACTTAGGACAAACATTAAAATCATAATTGTGCCATTTAAACCCTTTGAGCGGGGTATAATATGTTCTATAAAGTAGCTTAATATGTGACTCCCTCCAGTTTGTAGATAGTGTGGTCTGGGCTACAATGGCTATAGATTTGTCCACCTGTTCTACCTCAATGTCTAGATCTGGTGCTAGTAGGTTCCACTTTTGAGTTATCTGTTGAAGATTAAGTACTCCATCTTGACTTATCAACAGATCATACCAGCATGAAATAGAAGATAATTCGTTTTTAGCCAGAATGGGCCAATTATCTAACTTCCCCCATGACCATGACCATCCGAACTTCTGTATTAACGAAAATAGGTAATGTCTGGCTTGGAGATAAGCAAAGAAATCTTTATTGTTTATATCAAATTCCTGTTTCAACATTTCAAAGGTTTTGACCGATGCAGTACCTTGATCTATAAATTGAGACATAAAAAGGAGACCCTTTCTCTGCCAGATTTGAAATACTTGTATTTGAATACCTTCCTGGAATTCTGGGTTACCACATAATCCTTGGAACCTTGGAATTGTTAAGTCAATATCAAGTTTGCATCCTAGTTTTTTCCAGGCTTGTATGACCTTAAATATTGATTGAATACCCCTCACTTTTTTTGGAATTAATTGTGTCGGGCAATGAATTAAAGCTGAGGGATTATAAGGTAATATGATGCTTCTCTCTAGGCTATTATTAGTAAAGTAATCCTTATTTAGAATCCAGTCTATTGCGATGCGTGAGAGGAAAACCAGATTATATTTATTAAGATCCGGAAGAGCCATTACGCCATACCTTTTAGGAAGGTGGAGTTTGTTTAAAGAAATTCGAGGTCTCTTGCATTTCCAGATAAAGTATCGCAGCACCCTATTTAGGCTTTTCCAATCTCTAACTTTTAGAATCACTGGAATATTTTGAAGAGGATAAAGAATTTTAGGTAGTAGAACCATCTTAAACAAAGCAATACGCCCCGATAAGGATATTGGAAGATTTTGCCAGCTTGACATGTATTCTTTAATTTTGGCTAAAATGGGGGAGATATTAAGGTTATACCATTCTTGTGGATTTGATGAAATATAGATCCCTAAATATTTAAGATGGGTCAACACTTCCTTAAAAGGTATCTTGTCAATTGAAGCCTCATTTTTCCTTACCCACAGTAGCTCTGACTTAGAAACATTCAGCTTATAGCCTGAAAAGGAACCAAATGCATTAGTTATCGAGATCAGTCTCGGAATATTAACTGCTGTGTTAGACATATAAATTAGCACATCATCAGCATATAAAGCAACTTTTGGTTCCACTAGACCAATCCTTATCCCTTGTATCCTCTGTCTAATTCTAAGGGCCAGTGGCTCAATCGCTAAATCAAATAAGAGTGGTGACAGGGGACACCCCTGCCTTGTGCCCCTTTGTAAGTTAATTGGATTGGATTCCAGTTTATTAACAATCAATCTAGTTGTGGACTTGGTACAAAGGTTGTTAATGAAAAGAGGAAAATTATCCTTAAAACCAAATCGCAGTAAAGAATTAATAATGTGCTGATGAAAGACCGAATCGAACGCTTTTTCTACGTCTAATGCAATTATTGCTATGTCAGATTGATTTTGGGTTGTGGTTTCCGGACAGTTATAAAAGTAATCAAGAACTAAGCATAATTCTCTAATCTTGGCTGCTAAACTGCGCCTAGATATAAAACCTGCCTGATCTTTATTAATAAGATCCCTTATTACTTTTTGAAGTATTTTAGCTAAAATTGATGTTAATAACTTGTAATCCGAGTTAAGTAATGCTATAGGTCTATATGACTCTTTATTCAGGGGATCTTTCCCCGGTTTCAAAATTAATGTTGTTATAGATGCTGTAAAAGACATAGGGATATGTTTGTTATCTATAAAGAAGTGATTAAATACTTTTCTTAAGTGTGTTATAGTTGGGGTAAGGAGCTTGTAAAACTCATTAGGGAGAAAATCTGGACCAGGTGATTTATCCAAGCGGGCTTCTTTAATTGCCAGAGTAATTTCTTGGTCAGAGATAGGGGCATTAATTTTACTCACTGCCTCCTCATTTAAAACTGGATGGTCAAGTCCTTCCCAGAAGAGCTCTGAAACTTCTTCATCTGATTCCCTGTGTGAATAGAGATCTCTATAGTAGATGAAAAAGGCATCAATAATTTCCTTCGGGTTTTGAAGTATGGTTCCTTGTTCTGAAAGTGAATCGATAATAGAGCTTCCCTGTGCGTTCTTAAATAAGTTTGCCAATAATTTTCCTGCCTTATTTCTCCAACATTGGTGTGTCCGGTCCACGGCGTCATCCTTACTTGTGGGAATATCTCTTCCCCAACAGGAAATGGCAAAGAGTCCCAGCAAAGCTGGCCATATAGTCCCTCCTAGGCTCCGCCCACCCCAGTCATTCTCTTTGCCGTTGCACAGGCAACATCTCCACGGAGATGGTTAAGAGTATGTGGTGTTTAAACATAGTTTTTTTTATTCTACTATCAAGAGTTTGTTATTTTAAAATAGTGCTGGTATGTACTATTTACTCTGAAACAGAAAAGGATGAAGATTTCTGTTTGTGAGAGGAAGATGATTTTAGCAGACAGTAACTAAAATCGATTGCTGTTTCCACATAGGACTGTTGAGATGAAGTAACTTCAGTTGGGGGAAACAGTTAGCAGACTTTTCTGCTTAAGGTATGACTAGCCATATTTCTAACAAGACTGTGTAATGCTGGAAGGCTGTCATTTCCCCTCATGGGGACCGGTAAGCCATTTTCTTAGTTTCAAACAGAATAAAGGGCTTAATATGGGCTATAAAACTGGTAGACACTTTTATGGGCTAAATCGATTGCTTTATTTGGACATTTTATACATGTTTATGCTGATAATTCACACTTATAAACTTGGGGAACGTTTTTTAACGTCAGGCACTATGTTAGACACCTTTTCCAGTCAGGGAGGGCCTTCCCAGTTGTAGGCTGAGCCTCATTTTCGCGCCATTACTGCGCAGTTGTTTTTGAGAGCAAGACATGCAGATGCATGTGTGAGGACCTGAAAGTAGTTGGAAAAGTTTCTAGAAGGCGTCATTTGGGACCAGAGTGGGTCATTGTCACGACCGACGCCAGTCTAGTGGGCTGGGGCGCGGTCTGGGAATCCCTGAAAGCTCAGGGACTATGGTGTCGGGAAGAGTCTCTTCTCCCGATAAACATTCTGGAACTAAGAGCGATATTCAATGCTCTCAGGGCTTGGCCTCAGCTTGCAAAGGCCAGATTCATAAGATTCCAATCAGACTACATGACGACTGTTGAGTATATCAATCATCAGGGGGGAACAAGGAGTTCCCTAGCGATGAAAGAAGTGACCAAAATAATACAATGGGCGGAGGATCACTCCTGCCATCTATCTGCGATCCACATCCCAGGTGTGGAAAATTGGGAAGCGGATTATCTGAGTCGTCAGACTTTCCATCCGGGGGAGTGGGAACTCCACCCGGAGATCTTTGCCCAGTTGACTTAATTATGGGGCATTCCAGACATGGATCTGATGGCGTCTCGTCAGAACTTCAAGGTTCCTTGCTACGGGTCCAGATCCAGGGATCCCAAGGCGACTCTAGTGGATGCACTAGTAGCACCTTGGACCTTCAACCTAGCTTATGTGTTTCCACCGTTTCCTCTCATTCCCAGGCTGGTAGCCAGGATCAAACAGGAGAGGGCCTCGGTGATCTTGATAGCTCCTGCGTTGCCACGCAGGACTTGGTATGCAGACCTGGTGAATATGTCATCGGTTCCACCATGGAAGCTACCTTTGAGACAGGACCTTCTTGTTCAGGGTCCATTCGAACATCCAAATCTGGTCTCCCTCCAGCTGACGGCTTGGAGATTGAACGCTTGATTCTATCAAAGCGTGGGTTTTCAGATTCTGTGAGATACTCTGGTTCAGGCCAGAAAACCGGTAACTAGAAAGATTTACCATAAAATATGGAAAAGATATATCTGTTGGTGTGAATCCAAGGGATTCCCATAGAATAAGATAAAAATTCCTAAGATTCTTTCCTTTCTCAAGAAGGTTTGGATAAAGGATTATCTGCGAGTTCTCTAAAGGGACAGATTTCTGCTTTATCTGTCTTACTACACAAACGACTGGCAGCTGTGCCAGATGTTCAAGCATTTGTTCAGGCTCTGGTTAGGATCAAGCCTGTTTACAGACCTTTGACTCCTCCCTGGAGTCTAAATCTAGTTCTTTCAGTTCTTCAAGGGGTTCCGTTTGAACCTCTACATTCCATAGATATTAAGTTATTATCTTGGAAAGTTTTGTTTTTGGTTGCTATTTCTTCTGCTAGAAGAGTTTCAGAGTTATCTGCTCTGCAATGTACTCCGCCCTATATGGTGTTCCATTCAGATAAGGTTGTTTTGCATACTAAGCCTGGTTTTCTTCCAAAGGTTGTTTCCAACAAGAATATTAACCAGGAGATAGTTGTACCTTCTTTGTGTCCGAAACCAGTTTCAAAGAAGGAACGTTTGCTACACAATTTAGATGTAGTCCGTGCTCTAAAATTCTACTTAGAAGCTACAAAAGAATTCAGACCAACATCTTCTCTGTTTGTCGTCTATTCTGGTAAAAGGGGAGGTCAAAAAGCAACTTCTACCTCTCTTTCCTTTTGGCTTAAAAGCATCATCCGATTGGCTTATGAGACTGCCGGACGGCAGCCTCCTGAAAGAATCACAGCTCACTCCACTAGGGCTGTGGCTTCCACATGGGCCTTCAAGAACAAGGCTTCTGTTGATCCGATATGTAAGGCAGCGACTTGGTCTTCACTGCACACTTTTGCCAAATTTTACAAATTTGATACTTTTGCTTCTTCAGGGGCTATTTTTGGGAGAAAGGTTTTGCAAGCCGTGGTGCCTTCCGTATAGGTAACCTGATTTTCTCCCTCCCTTCATCCGTGTCCTAAAGCTTTGGTATTGGTTCCCACAAGTAAGGATGACGCCGTGGACCGGACACACCAATGTTGGAGAAAACAGAATTTATGCTTACCTGATAAATTACTTTCTCCAACGGTGTGTCCGGTCCACGGCCCGCCCTGGTTTTTTAATCAGGTCTGATGAATTATTTTCTCTAACTACAGTCACCACGGTACCATATGGTTTCTCCTATATTTTTCCTCCTGTCCGTCGGAAGCTTACCAGCTTCCCATAATATATTTGGATCATTGACAGTGTCAACATTTAAAGTAAAAAATTCATTCATTCTGGCAGACAGCCATGTCTTGAATTTTATATTTTTTATTAAAAATTTAGGGGGAAAAAATCGTTGTGTAGTAGACTTTTTTTTTCATTTAATGGTATTTTTAATATAATTTGAGCATGATCAGAAATAGTGATTTGCATTATTTTTGATGTAGTCCCAATTCTTAACTAATTCTCGCTTACTAGGAATAGGTCAATTCTGGAAAAGGATCTTACACTCTTAGCCTTACATGTAAACTCCCTGCGATCCGGGTTGTGAGTTCTCCAAATATCTTTGAGGGCTAGGTTTTTAAATAGAATTTTAAACATTTTACCTTCAAGCTTATCTCTTTTAGCCATGTTTTTAGTGGATTTTTGCCTGTGCCTATCTATCTGGGCCCTAGGGGTCATATTAAAAGTCCCCTGCTATGATTATGTAGCCTTCACCTATTTGTAATATTTTAGTTTGGAGAAGTTCCCAAAAACTTCTTTCAAAGTTATTCGGGGCGTAAAGGTTTCATAGCGTGAAAATGGAGCCGGCCATTCTAATTTTTAGGATCAAGATTCGACTCTCAGGATCTTTGTATTCTAATAAAATTTCGTACAGGTTTTTTTTACCTAGCAGAATGGCTACGCCCCTCCTTCTACCTATGCTTGGTGTAAAAAACACTTCACCTACCCATGAGAATTTTAGCTTTACGGATTCTTCTGCATTTAAGTGTGTCTCCTGTATGAATGCGATATCAGAATTAAGTTTCCTTAATTTAGAGATTATCAGCTTTCGTTTCATTGGAGTTGAGACCCCTCCAACATTCCAGGAAGATAAAGTCAACCTTTTTATGTTAGACATAGTTTAGCCCATTTTTCTTACTGTTCCCTTCTAAAGAAAGAGGAGAAAAAAAAAAAAAAGGGAAACCCCCCCTAGTGTTCTCCCCGCACCCCTCATCTCCATGGCATTGTTTACTCAATATTAACGCCTGAAGGATATTAGTAAGAATAGTAAAAAACACCGAATGCAAGTAACAGTTATATGTTGACAAGATCATCAAACAACTCAATTTTAATCTATCAGACAATTAAACCAATAACTCAAATTACTTAACAATTTTTTCTACAAAGAATTTTTCTGCCTCTAGGGCGGTATCAAAGAGATACGTCTGGCCCTGGAATTCTACTTTCAACCTAGCTGGATAAATAACTGTTGCAGTGAGGCCCTCCTTGATCATCTGGCCACAGATTGGGGAGAGCTCCCTTCTTTTCAGGGAAGTTTCGTAAGCAAAATCTTGAAATACTAAAATTTTGTTCCCATCCAAAAGGATAGGAGCATTCTTGCGGGAGAATTGCATGACCTTGATCTTATCCTGAAAATTCAAGTATTTCACAATTATAGGTCTAGGCCTTAATCTATCACCGTTTGATAGGGGAAGTCTCCCCAATCTGTGGGCTCGCTCAACCATTAGGGGCAAAGTTTCTTGGGGAATCTTTAAGAGTTGAGGTAAAATTTCAGCTGCAAACTGCACTAGATCTGTACTCTGAAAGGTTTCTGGGACCCCAATTATTCTAATGTTATTTCTTCAAGACCTATTTTCTAGGTCCTCGATCTTATTCTGTAACACTTTGAGAGTTAAAGAATGTGCCTGCAGTTTGGTATCATGTGTGACCGAGTTATCTTCAAGGTCAGACACCCTTTGCTCTACTTCTTGAATCCTTGTTGAAAATTGCTTAACTTCCATAGATAGTGTATGCAGATCTTGCTTTATTTCCATTCTAAGTGATTCAAATTTGGGGTTCAGAGATTCTAAAATATATTTTACAATTATTTGTGAGTTAATAGCCTCTTTTGCTTTTGTGACCAGATCTGATTCTGAATGTAATTCCGCTGTAGTTTCAATTATATTTTTGTTCCTCTTGTCTCTGGGTCTGAAAGCCATGGTTGGTGAAAAGTTTTTAATTTGTGTGGGTGAATTTAGGAATTTATCCATAGGTGAATGATTGAATAAGAAAAGAAAAAAATAATGTGTGCAGCAATCAGTGAAGAAGGGGAGAAGAGGAGAAGAAAGAGAAAAAAAAAAGGGGGGGGGGGGAAGAAGAAGGGAGGGGGGAAAAGGAAGAAGAGTAAAAAGTGAAGGTAAGTGTTTGTGGGGAAGTGGAGTGAGGAAGAGTGAGAAGAGAAGAAAAAAAAAAAGGGGGGGGAAGGAGGGGAGAACCCCTCAAGTGAAAAGTGTCTAAAAAAATACCAGTGTTAAAGCCAAGGGTTCACAATCCCAGAGAACAAGAAATTATTTATTCTAAGGTTGAAAAAAAGAACATTTGCATAACCTGCAGTGGCAGTTAGGTAAATTAACCAGCTTTAGACTGAGCTAAGATTGTAATAGGTATCGATCAGGTTTCAATTATGTGGTTCCTCTGCTTGTAGGAGTAGCTAAGCCTCAGTACCTGGGCTTAAACCTGATAATTAGTACTTTTACTTGTTAATACTCTTCATAAAGGTTCAGATCTAGATAGTAGCCTTAACCCTTTTTTGTTTACAGAAATTTTTTTTATTTGTGTATATTCTTGTTTATACAGCTTGCAGAAGGTGACAGAACTAGCACCTCTTGGGAGTAGGAAATCTAGATACCTTTTAATTAAAGTGTAGTAGGTTTTACAAGTAGGTACCTTTATGACTTACTTAAGAATCTTAATTAGATTGTTGCCTTTACAATTTTAACTGTTTTACCATGGAATATTAATGCCCCCTAGTAAAATAACAGTATATGATAACTTTTTAATTATATTACTATCTTGAGGTTATATAGCATGCAGTGAACATTAGTATATAAGGGTTAAAAGCTGTTAGTATAAGCTATGTGCTTCCCTTTTGATTGTAAGCTAGTAGTGCTGTGTGCCTGTTAGGGCATGCAAAGTTTAACCAAGTCAAATTAGTATAAAGCAAACTGTAGCATATTATTTGTAGCAAGGTCACAAAAAAGTTAATCAGCCTTATATATCAAGTAAGATAGTTTCTCTAAAGCAATTAGTACATTAATACCCAGTACTAAACACAATGAGTGCTTTTTACTTAGATTGCTTTAGGCAATTTTCATGCAATTCCCTCAGCTCCAATTACTTAATATGTCCAGGTATTCCCCATAGCTTTAGATGTTGTAAGAACAGGGTTTTAAGCCCCCAAAGTCTGCAAGTTATTTCTTTACAAGAAGTACGTCCTGTCCGTTGTGTGAGAGTAATAAAGCACACCAGTTATGGGTAGGCTCTGTTAGTATGGAACAGTCTTTAGCAATCTTGTTTAAAGCAAAGTAAAATGAGGATTAATAAGCGTTGGGGTCAAATTAGGGGAATTAATGCAACAATGATAGTAAACAGTACTTATCTTTTGCTAGGCGAAAGTTCCATGTAGTATGGTTGCAATTTCTCAGGGTCATGAAAGATTGATTAACCGCCTACTTCACCGCTGCTTAAGACCGTGCCAGAAGCGGTGTCTTGTGCCTCCCCAGTATGGGAGCCGGCTCCTTGAAGAAAGTGAGGCATGCATAGGTAAGAACAGTAGTAGCTCGTCACAGCAGCTTGACACAGTTCCAGGGGAGCGACCTTCCTTCAAACTGCAGCCTTCACTCCAATGCGGCAAGCCGCTGAATCTCCGTCAGCCCCAGCCGTGCACTGCCTTGTCTCCGCCTCCTCCGCGTGCTCGTTCACTGGCCTGCGACAGATATGTGTGCCGCACAAGACCCGGCTGGAGAGCAGGTGTTCTGTATCTCATGGCGGCAGGAAAGCGAGCAGCTTGGCCTGGTAAGCAAGATGAAATTCTCAGAGTTGTTGGCTTATCCTTAATCTCTACCTTCTATCCCCCAAACATTGCCCTACAAGGGGGGGGGGAGATATCAAGTTCCGGTGATGCCTTCTATGGTGTTTCTAGGCTGTCTACCCCCCTCACGCAGCACCAGTGGGAGGGGGGGACTGCCTCTCGATTTCCTGTCCTGTGTGTGGCCTCTCTGCGGGATGGTCTTTATGGGGTCCAACACACCGTATGGTAGTTTGTAGCGCTAGGTTGCAACAGCGCTGTATGAGTTCCTCCGGCAATATCTCAGCTGGTTACAATATTCCCCCACGGCTGCTGGGGCACCTGGCGCGTATTCTACCGCCAAAGGTAAACTGCATGAAGGAGATGAACAGAGCTTGTGCAGCACAGCCTCATGCACAGGCTCCTCCTCCGGAACTCTCACCCTAAGTTGTTATTCTTATTCATATACTGAATTTGTTACAGAACTCCCTTAGCCTTACCTGGCACTCTATTATTCAATGCCAATTTATATATCGCATAGCCTATAGTTATGCAAATACCTGCTCTGGTGCTGTTGTTATATGTTTTCTGCATCACTAGTATGTACTAACATAACAAAGTGCTACAGAGATACATTTTGGCTTGTCTGTTATTATCATCAGCTTTTATAATGCTCACAGTTAATTGTGGTTTATACTTCAGAAGTTTTACCCTCATTCTTGCAGTCCATTCTAAAGCGTACCTACAGTTACCCTTGTACCGACTTATTATAATTTTAATTGACTGGGCTTATGGAAGTGTATTTTGCATTTCTGCAGTAACGCTGAAGCTCCCCTCTATGTTCTATTCTGTTTTACTGCCGGCGGGCGAGGTGGTACAGACTCTATATGTCTACTATAGGGAAGCCTATTAAGTTTGCTAGTCAGCCTTGCGTGAAGGTTAAATTGCTAGTTAACTGCATTTATTATGAATAATATATGTATTTACTCTAAGTAGAAGTACATCCTCTTCCACCTTAAGTACACAGCCACATACCCCTCTGAAGTAAACACAGTTGTAATATTGGTGGGAATCTTTATGTGCATAACTCCTTTACCATGCGCCATCAGCATTTATAGGATTTTATGTAGCGCCATCCATCTATTCACCCTATACATGCTCTCTGGGTCCCTATTGTGCAATAGTTTGGAACTTATAGAATCCTATTCTCTCATAAATAACCACTATATGTTTACATTCACATGAAACACCTGAGATACAAGAGTGATCTCTTCTATTCAGTTCACCTTCTGCTGGTTTACACATAAGATTCAGAAGGTCCAAAAGTGACCTATATTTAGATTCAGAAGGTTCCCTTTCTCAAAATAGATATCTTTATTCCCAAAAAAGAGGTTTCTCAATTGAGACCCAAGAGTGGTCTCCTTGGTTTGAAATTACCTCCTTTTATTTAAATTTTATTTTGCTCTAAGAGGTCCAAGAGTGGCCTTTTGTGTCAAATAGAAGGTCTCTAGATAGATTGGCAAACTACCTATATACTGTATCCCTGCTACAAGTATTTATTCTCTTAATTATTTCATTTTGTGATATGTTGTTAACTTGGTATTTTTGCATAATGTGATACAAGAATTATAGTTTTACTGCTGTATGCCTTGTAATGAACCTACAATAAAATATTAAATAATAATAAAAATTTTTTTTTTACAAAACACATCAAAACATGTTAAACTATTACACTCATATATACACAGTATATACAATATATGTATATGTATATATATATATATATATATATATATATATATATATATATATATAAATGTAGATATGTACTGTATATCTTACAAAAAAAATGCAAAAAACATACGGCTAGATTACGAGTTTTGCGTTATGAGTAAAAAAGCAGCGTTAAGGCTCATTACGCTGCTTTTTCACTACCGCTGCTATTACGAGTCTTGTAGGTACAGCTGTCCCGCACACTTTTTTGGCCGTACCGCAAATTAACTTACGCAATTTGCGTAAAGTCTTTTTTCAATGGGACTTCCATTGCGCCGGTATTACAAGCTTTTTTTTTTAGGACAAAAAGTAAGCGTTACAGCCTATCCCACAAGATTCGTAACGCAATCTAAAGTCAGTAGTTATGAGTTTTACACTACAAAGCTGTAGCATAAAACTGATAACTAAAGTGCTAAAAAGTACACTAACACCCATAAACTACCTATTAACCCCTAAACCAAGGCCCTCCCGCATCGCAAACACTATAATAAAATTATTAACCCTAATCTGCCGCTCCCGACATCGCCACCACTATAATAAACATATTAACCCCTAAACCGCAGCACTCACACATCTCAAATACTAGTTAAATATTATTAACCCCTAATCTGCCGCCCCTAACATCGCCGCCACCTACCTACATTTATTAACCCCTAATCTGCCGCCCCCAACGTCGCTGCCACTATATTAAATTTATTTACCCCTAAACCTAAGTCTAACCCTAACACCCACTAACTTAAATATAATTAAAATAAATCTTAATAAAACCTACTATTAATAACTAAATAATTCCTATTTAAAACTAAATACTTACCTGTAAAATAAACCCTTAGCTAGCTACAATATAACTAATAGTTACATTGTATCTAGCTTAGAGTTTATTTTAATTTACAGTCAAGTTTGTATTTATTTTAACTAGGTAGAATAGTTACTAAATAGTTATTAATTATTTACTAACTACCTAGCTAAAATAAATACAAATTTACCTGTAAAATAAAACCTAACCTGTCTTACACTAACACGTAACCTTACACTACAATTAAATAAATTACCTAAATTAAATACAATTAACTAAATTAAATACAAATACCTAATTACAAAAACAAACACCAAATTACACAAAATAAAAACAAATTACAAGATATTTAAACTAATTACACCTAACATAATAGCCCTATCAAAATTAAAAAATCCCCCCAAAATAAAAAAAAAACCTAGCCTAAACTAAACTACCAATAGCCCTTAAAATGGCCTTTTCTTTCATGTAATTAGCAAGAGTCCATGAGCTAGTGACGTATGGGATATACATTCCTACCAGGAGGGGCAAAGTTTCCCAAACCTCAAAATGCCTATAAATACACCCCTCACCACACCCACAAATCAGTTTTACAAACTTTGCCTCCCATGGAGGTGGTGAAGTAAGTTTGTGCTAGATTCTATGTTGATATGCGCTTCCCAGCAGGCTGGAGCCCGGTTTTCCTCCCAGTGTGCAGTGAATGTCAGAGGGATGTGAGGAGAGTATTGCCTATTTGAATTCAATGGTCTCCTTCTACGGGATCTTTTTCATAGGTTCTCTGTTATCGGTCGTAGAGATTCATCTCTTACCTCCCTTTTCAGATCGACGATATACTCTTATATACCATTACCTCTACCGATTCTCATTTCAGTACTGGTTTGGTTGTCTACTACATGTAGATGAGTGTCCTGGGGTAAGTAAATCTTAATTTTTGTGACACTCTAAGCTATGGTTGGGCACTTTTATGTAAAAGTTCTAAATATATTTGTTTAAACATTTATTTGCCTTGATTCAGGATGATCAATATTCCTTATTTCAGACAGTTTCATTATTTGGGATAATGCATATGAATTTTCAATTTTTTTCTTACCTTTAAAATTGACTTTTTTCTCTGTGGGCTGTTAGGCTCGCGGGGGCTGAAAATGCTTCATTTTATTGCGTCATTCTTGGCGCGGACTTTTTTGGCGCAAAAAATTTCTTTGTCATTTCCGCGGTCATACTTGTCGCCGGAAGTTGTTTGTGATTACGTCATTTTTTTGATGTTTTGCGCCAAAAGTGTCGGCGTCACCGGATGTGGCATCATTCTTGGCGCAAATAATGTGGGCGTATTTTTTGGCGCTAAAAAATGTGGGCGTCATTTTTGTCTCCACCTTTTTTTCTCATTATTTAAGTCTCATTTTTCTTTTGCTTCTGGTTACTAGAGGCTTGTTCATTGGCATTCTTTCCCATTCCTGAAACTCTCATTTAAGGAATTTGATAGATTTTGCTTTATATGTTATTTTTCTCTTACATATTGCAAGATGTCTCAGATTGACCCTGGATCAGAAGCTACTTTTGGAAAAACGCTGCCTGATGCTGGCTCTACCAAAGTTAAGTGCATTTGTTGTAAACTTGTGGTATCTGTTCCTCCGGCTGTAGTTTGTGATGAATGTCATGATAAACTTGCTAATGCAGATTCAATTTCCATTAGTAATATTCCATTACCTGTTGCTGTTCCATCAACATCTAATACTCAGGATGTTCCTGTTAATATAAGAGATTTTGTTTCTAAATCTATTAGGAAGGCTATGTCTGTTATTCCTCCTTCCTGTAAGCGTAAAAGGTCTTTTAAAACTTCTCATTTCTCAGATGAATTTTTAAATGAACATCGTCATTCTGATTTGTCTGTTTCTGATGAGGATTTTTCTGGTTCAGAGGATTCTGTCTCAGATATTGACACTGATAAATCTTCATATTTATTTAAAATGGAATTTATTCGTTCTTTACTTAAAGAAGTTTTAATCGCTTTAGAAATTGAGGATTCTAGTCCTCTTGATACTAAATCTAATAAGCGTTTAAATTCGGTTTTTAAACCTCCTGTAGTTATTCCGGAAGTTTTTCCTGTCCCTGATGCTATTTCTGAAGTAATTTCTAGGGAGTGGAATAATCTGGGTAATTCTTTTACTCCTTCTAAAAGATTTAAGAAATTGTATCCTGTGCCATCTGACAGATTAGAGTTTTGGGACAAAATCCCTAAAGTTGATGGGGCTATCTCTACTCTTGCTAAACGTACTACTATTCCTACGGCAGATAGTACTTCCTTTAAGGATCCTTTAGATAGGAAGATTGATTCCTTTCTAAGGAAAGCTTATTTATGTTCAGGTAATCTTCTTAGGCCTGCTATTTCTTTGGCTGATGTTGCTGCAGCTTCCACTTTTTGGTTGGAGGCTTTGGCGCAACAACTGTCAGATCATAATACCCATAGCATTGTTAAACTTCTTCAACATGCTAATAACTTTATTTGTGATGCCATCTTTGATATCATCAGAGTTGATGTCAGGTATATGTCTTTAGCTATTCTAGCTAGAAGAGCTTTATGGCTTAAAACTTGGAATGCTGATATGTCTTCCAAGTCAACTTTGCTTTCCCTTTCTTTCCAAGGTAATAAATTGTTTGGTTCTCAGTTGGATTCTATTATTTCAACTGTTACTGGGGGGAAAGGAACTTTTTTACCTCAGGATAAAAAAACTAAAGGTAAATATAGGGCTGCTAATCGCTTTCGTTCCTTTCGTCAGAATAAGGAACAGAAGCCTGATCCTTCCCCTAAAGGAACGGTTTCTGTTTGGAAACCGTCTCCAGTCTGGAATAAATCCAAGCCTTTTAGAAAGCCAAAGCCAGCTCCCAAGTCCACATGAAGGTGCGGCCCTCATTCCAGCGCAGCTGGTAGGGGGCAGATTACGATTTTTCAAAGAAATTTGGATCAAATCGATTCACAGTCTTTGGATTCAGAACATTGTTTCACAAGGGTACAGAATAGGTTTCAGGATAAGGCCACCTGCAAGAAGATTTTTTCTTTCTCGCATTCCAATAAATCCAGTGAAGGCTCAGGCATTTCTGAAATGTGTTTCAGATGTAGAGTTGGCTGAAGTAATTGTGCCAGTTCCAGTTCTGGTACAAGGGCTAGGGGTTTACTCAAACCTATTCATTGTACCAAAGAAGGAGAATTCCTTCAGACCAGTTCTGGATCTAAAGATATTGAATCGTTATGTAAGGATACCATGTAACTATAAGGACTATTCTGCCTTTTGTTCAGCAAGGGCATTATATGTCCACAATAGATTTGCAGGATGCATATCTGCATATTCCGATTCATCCAGATCACTATCAGTTTCTGAGATTCTCTTTTCTAGACAAGCATTACCAATTTGTGGCTCTGCCATTCGGCCTAGCAACGGCTCCAAGGATTTTTTCAAAAGTTCTCGGTGCCCTTCTATCTGTAATCAGAGAACAGGGTATTGTGGTATTTCCTTATTTGGACGATATCTTGGTACTTGCTCAGTCTTCACATTTAGCAGAATCTCATACAAATCGACTTGTGTCGTTTCTTCAAGAACATGGTTGGAGGATCAATTTACCAAAGAGTTCATTGATTCCTCAGACAAGGGTAACCTTTTTAGGTTTCCAAATAGATTCAGTGTCCATGACTTTGTCTCTGACGGACAAGAGACGTCTGGAATTGATTTCAGCCTGTCGAAACCTTCGGTTTCAATCATTCCCTTCGGTAGCTTTATGCATGGAAATTCTAGGTCTTATGACTTCTGCATCGGACGCGATCCCCTTTGCTCGTTTTCACATGCGACCTCTTCAGCTCTGTATGCTGAACCAGTGGTGCAGGTATTATACAAAGATATCACAGTTAATATCTTTAAATCCGATTGTACGACACTCTCTGACGTGGTGGACAGATCACCATCGTTTAATTCAAGGGGCTTCTTTTGTTCTTCCAACCTGGACTGTGATCTCAACAGATGCGAGTCTGACAGGTTGGGGAGCAGTATGGGGGTCTCTGACAGCACAGGGGGTTTGGGAATCTCAGGAGGCGAGATTACCAATCAACATTTTGGAACTCCGTGCGATTTTCAGAGCTCTTCAGTCGTGGCCTCTTCTGAAGAGAGAATCGTTCATTTGTTTTCAGACGGACAATGTCACAACCGTGGCATATATCAATCATCAAGGGGGGACTCACAGTCCTCTAGCTATGAAAGAAGTATCTCGAATACTTGTATGGGCGGAATCCAGCTCCTGTCTAATTTCTGCGGTTCACATCCCAGGTATAGACAATTGGGAAGCGGATTATCTCAGTCACAGACGTTGCATCCGGGCGAATGGTCTTTTCACCCAGAGGTATTTCTTCAGATTGTTCAAAACTGGGGTCTTCCAGAAATAGATCTGATGGCTTCTCATCTAAACAAGAAACTTCCCAGGTATCTCTCCAGATCCAGGGATCCTCAGGCGGAGGCAGTGGATGCATTGTCGCTTCCTTGGAAGTATCATCCTGCCTATATCTTTCCGCCTCTAGTTCTTCTTCCAAGAGTGATTTCCAAGATTCTAACGGAGCTTTCGTTTGTACTTCTGGTGGCTCCAGCATGGCCTCACAGGTTTTGGTATGCGGATCTTGTTCGGATGGCCAGTTGCCAACCTTGGACTCTTCCGTTAAGACCAGACCTTCTATCTCAAGTTCCATTTTTCCATCAGGATCTCAAATCATTAAATTTGAAGGTATGGAGATTGAACACTTGATTCTTAGTCATAGAGGTTTCTCTGACTCCGTAATTAATACTATGTTACAGGCTCGTAAATCTGTGTCTAGAAAGATATATTATCGAGTCTGGAAGACTTACATTTCTTGGTGTTCTTCTCATCAATTTTCCTGGCATTCTTTTAGAATTCCTAGAATTTTACAGTTTCTTCAGGGTGGTCTGGATAAAGGTTTGTCTGCAAGTTCCTTGAAAGGACAAATTTCTGCTCTTTCTGTGCTGTTTCACAGAAAGATTGCTAATCTTCCTGATATTCATTGTTTTGTACAGGCTTTGGCTTGTATCAAACCTGTCATTAAGTCAATTTCTCCTCCTTGGAGTTTGAATTTGGTTCTGGGAGCTCTACAAGCTCCTCCTTTTGAACCTATGCATTCTCTAGATATTAAATTACTTTCTTGGAAAGTTTTGTTTCTTTTGGCCATCTCTTCTGCTAGAAGAGTTTCTAAGTTATCTGCTCTTTCTTGTGAATCTCCTTTTCTGATTTTTCATCAGGATAAGGCAGTGTTGCGGACTTCATTTAAATTTTTACCTAAGGTTGTGAATTCTAACAACATTAGTAGAGAGATTGTGGTTCCTTCTTTGTGTCTTAATCCTAAGAATTCTAAGGAACGAGCATTACATTCTTTGGATGTAGTAAGAGCTTTGAAATATTATGTTGAAGCTACTAAAGATTTCCGAAAGACTTCTAGTCTCTTTGTTATCTTTTCTGGTTCTAGGAAAGGTCAGAAAGCCTCTGCCATTTCTTTGGCGTCTTGCTTAAAGTTTTTGATTCATCATGCTTATGTTGAGTCGGGTAGAACTCCGCCTCAAAGGATTACAGCTCATTCGACTAGGTCAGTTTCTACTTCCTGGGCATTTAGGAATGAAGCTTCGGTTGATCAGATTTGCAAAGCAGCTACTTGGTCTTCTTTGCATACTTTTACTAAATTCTACCATTTTGATGTGTTTTCTTCTTCTGAAGCAGTTTTTGGTAGAAAAGTACTTCAGGCAGCTGTTTCAGTTTGATTCTTCTGCTTATAATTTCAGTTTTTTTCATTATAAGATTTAAACTTTGTTTGGGGTGTGGATTATTTTTCAGCGGAATTGGCTGTCTTTATTTTATCCCTCCCTCTCTAGTGACTCTTGCGTGGAAGTTCCACATCTTGGGTATTTATTATCCCATACGTCACTAGCTCATGGACTATTGCTAATTACATGAAATAAAACATAATTTATGTAAGAACTTACCTGATAAATTAATTTCTTTCATATTAGCAAGAGTCCATGAGACCCACCCTTTTTTTATGGTGATTATGATTTTTTTGTATAAAGCACAACTATTCCAATTCCTTATTTTTTATGCTTTCGCACTTTTTTTCTTATCACCCCACTTCTTGGCTATTCGTTAAACTGATTTGTGGGTGTGGTGAGGGGTGTATTTATAGGCATTTTGAGGTTTGGGAAACTTTGCCCCTCCTGGTAGGAATGTATATCCCATACGTCACTAGCTCATGGACTCTTGCTAATATGAAAGAAATTAATTTATCAGGTAAGTTCTTACATAAATTATGTTTTTTGGGTCATTGTCCCAAAGAAATCAGCTCATTTACCTGTAAAAAAAAATACAAACAACCCCCCAACAGTAAAACCCACCACCCACACAACAAACCCCCCAAATAAAACCCTAACTAAAAAAAAACCTAAGCTCCCCATTGCCCTGAAAAGGGCATTTGGATGGGCATTGCCCTTAAAAGGGCATTTAGCTTTATTGCTGCCCAAACCCTAACCTAAAAATAAAACCCACCCAATAAACCCTTAAAAAAACCTAACACTAACCCCCTGAAGATCCACTTACAGTTTTGCAGAGCTGACATCCATCCTCAACGGCCAGGAGAAGTCTTCATCCAAGCTGGGAGAAGTGGTCCTCCAGACGGGCAGAAGTCTTCATCCAGATGGCATCTTCTATTTTCATCCGGCGCGGAGCGGGTCCATCTTCAAGAAATCCGGTACGGAGCATCCTCTTCTTACGACAACTCCAGACGAATGAAGGTACGTTTAAGTGACTTCATCCAAGATGGCGTCCCTTAGATTCCGATTGGCTGATAGATATCTATCAGCAAATCGGAATTAAGGTTGAAAAGATCCAATCAGCCAATAGGATTGAGCTCGCATTCTATTGGCTGTCAGGTTTATGTATATTTCCTTTTGCAGACTATCAGTTTCATATTTGGGAAAAAATATGCTATTTTGTTAATATATGATGTTTCCATGTTATGTATATCTATCAATCCCTATGCATGATGTTTTGAGCTCTTTGGTAGTGAATTGTTAATTACAGGTCTGCATTCAGCTCAAAATATCTTTAACATTTTTGGCGCTTTAGTCTGTTCGGCTATAATATCTGATAACATTTTGTGATAATTTATGACATCTTGACATGTTTGTATGCTTCCATTGTTCAGTTGTGCTTAATGCATTTTTACTTTGATAAATTTATTCAGCAAACATTATTACTCATAACATGTATATATACATTTTACATCAATTGCATACTGCAGTATGCATTTATGTGTATCCCCTATACATTGGTATATTTGGTAACTGTTTGATGTTTCTCAGCATTTTAATAATAACAACTTGTGTGCTTTAAAAGAAACATTCAAGTCTAGTCTAGCTATGAGTACAGTATATAACTGATTTTCCACATATAGGATACAAGCATAGTTTTTTATCTACCATTCTGGGTAAAGTCTTACTGGATGGTTTAACTCACACCAGCTTTTTTTTTACAGCATCAATAACTATAATGAGAAGATATTAGTATGCTTGTATCAGAGTTTATACTTATAGTTATACTCAAACTTCCTTCAAGTAATGAAAGGGTTAATTTAGGGTGTGTTGAGCTTATCCAATGGGAGCAGCTCATTTCTTTTAAATAGCATTCACACGTAGTATGATTTTAGGTTTATGACTACGGTCTGAGGACCGAAACCGGTCAAAGACTGTTTTTCACCCTGTTTTAATCTTGGTGTCCAGCTGTATGTCCATGGATTACCGTAATAAAGTTCATGTCTTTTACACAACCTGAGTGTCAGAAGCACGGATTTATTTGCAATTGGGTTTTTGGAACAAATCCTTTTCTCCAACATTGGTGTGTCCGGTCCATGGCGTCATCCATAACTTGTGGGAATATTCTCTTCCCCAACAGGAAATGGCAAAGAGCACAGCAAAAGCTGTCCATATAGCCCCTCCCAGGCTCCGCCCCCCCAGTCATTCTCTTTGCCGCTCTGAACAAGTAGCATCTCCACGGAGATGGTGAAGAGTATGTGGTGTTTAGTTGTAGTTTTTTATTCTTCTATCAAGAGTTTGTTATTTTAAAATAGTGCTGGTATGTACTATTTACTCTGAAACAGAAAGAGATGAAGAGTTCTGTTTAAAAGAGGAGTATGATTTTAGCAGCAGTAACTAAAATCAATTGCTGTTCCCACGCAGGACTGTTGAGCTGAGAGAACTTCAGTTGGGGGAACAGTTTGCAGACTTTTCTGCTCAAGGTATGACTAGCCATTTTTCTAACAAGACTGTGTAATGCTGGAAGGCTGTCATTTTTCCCTCATGGGGATCCGTAAGCCATTTTCTTAGACTTAGAAAGAATAAAGGGCTTATTATGGGCTATTAACTGGTGGACACTCTTAAGGGCTAAATCGATTGTTTATTTAAGTTATTTTTGAAAGTTTGAAGTAATTTTCACACTTTTATTGTTTGGGGAACGTTTTTATCGCCAGGAACTAGTTATAATTTATATTGTAGCTATATTAGCGTTTATTTTACAGGTAAGTATTTAGCTTTAAATAGGAATAATTTATTTAATAAGAGTTAATTAATTTCGTTAGATTTAAATTATATTTAACTTAGGGGGGTGTTAGTATTAGGGTTAGACTTAGCTTTAGGGGTTAATACATTTATTAGAATAGCGGCGAGATTCGGTCGGCAGATTAGGGGTTAATAATTGAAGTTAGGTGTCGGCGATGTTAGGGAGGGCAGATTAGGGGTTAATACTATTTATGATAGGGTTAGTGAGGCGGGTTAGGGTTTAATAACTTTATTATAGTAGCGCTCAGGTCCGGTCGGCAGATTAGGGGTTAATAAGTGTAGGCAGGTGGAAGCGACGTTGTGGGGGGCAGATTAGGGGTTAATAAATATAATATAGGGGTCGGCGGTGTTAGGGGCAGCAGATTAGGGGTACATAGGGATAATGTAAGTAGCGGCGGTTTACGGAGCTGCAGATTAGGGGTTAATAATAATATGCAGGGGTCAGCGATAGCGGGTGCGGCATATTAGGGGTTAATAAGTGTAAGGTTAGGGGTGTTTAGACTCGGGGTACATGTTAGAGTGTTAAGTGCAGACGTAGGAAGGGTTACCGCATAGCAAACAATGGGGCTGCGTTAGGAGCTGAACGCGGCTTTTTTTCAAGTTGTTAGTTTTTTTTTCCAGCTCAAACAGCCCCATTGTTTCCTATGGGGGAATTGTGCACGAGCACGTTTTTGAGGCTGGCCGCGTCCGTAAGCAACTCTGGTATCGAGAGTTGAAGCTGCGTTAAAAATGCTCTACGCTCCTTTTTTGGAGCCTAACGCAGCCTTTATGTGGACTCTCGATACCAGAGTTATTTTTATGGTGCTGCCAGAAAAAAGCCGGCGTTAGTTTTTCGGGTCGTTACCGACAAAACTCCAAATCTAGGCCAGAAATAGCTAATTGTATTACATTATGCATTGTAGCCTTCTTTGGCAGCTTAGGGGTTAAATCTCTACAATAAAGACATTAAAAATGAATAAAAGTAAATGTACTAACATTAACAGTAATCCCAGTTTATTAAAGGCCAAGGATCATTCTTCACTAACAAATAACAATGTTATTAAGTTGCACTCAGGAGAATATGGCGTGAATGCGCATTATTAGTTGGCAGAAATATGCTCAGTTTGCTGTTTCTTTATTATTAATGAAATTATACTGCCTGTAATTGCATAATATTCCAAGTTTTAACCCTATGCCACCTCAATTCTAGAGTTTAGCAGAAGGCATACAATTATAACCTGTAAAGAAGTTGCGCATACTACAGAATTACTATACAGATTTTCTATATAGTAATTCTGTAGTATGCGCAACTTCTTTACAGGTTATAATTGTATGCCTTCTGCTAAGCTCTAGAATTGAGGCGGCATAGGGTTAAAACTTGGATTATGATGCAATTACAGGCAGTATAATTTCATTAATAATAAAGTAAAAGCAAACAGAGCATATTTCTGCCAGCTAATATTGCGCATTCACGCCATCACATTCTAAACTTAGATGCTGCTGTTACTGGGTTGGAGCTTCACACTAAGCTGCCAGAGTGCAGCTTTTCCCTCAAGACATCCAGCAATCGCCTTAGGATCTGCAGGTCCTGCACACCAACCAGGCTGCTGCTGCAACTTTCCCCTGAGGGCCGCAAACCACTGTTGTAGCTCGTGCTCACACTGTGGCTCACTGAGTTAAAGGTAGAAAATTGAGATACTGGCTGACATGTTTTCTACCTTTAATTCCGTTTTTAGCCCCGGGGGTCACTGGACCCTGAAAATTTGTTTGTTTCAAATAAAGTATCTCTTTTTATCCTCCGTTGAACTCGGTGCTCCATTTTTTCACTTTGTACACTCACCTTTGGCCACAGTGCTGAGTAGCCTCAAGTTCCAGGGGGTCCCCTGAGGGGGAAGAGAAACCGACACCAACAACCCCCCCTCTCTCTTCCCATGCACTTACCTGGTTGACGCCAGTAAGGAGTTCCACTCTTCCCTCTGATGCCTGCCTCTCCAAGCGCCAAACGGAACTGCTGTGTTACCAGTCACACTCTCACAATACAGTGTGTGGTACAGGCGCGGGAAAAAGAAAAGAACTTCCTCCCGCGCAAACTGCTTTGGGTTTGCAGTGCACAACATTTAAAAACAAATAAAGAGCTCTACACTACTCCCGCGACCCCCACAGATCCCGTGACCTCCACATTAGGGTTCCGCAACCCCATATGGGGTCGTGACCCACAGTTTAAGAAGGGCTGGTATAAGACAGTGGTGAGAATTTTCTCATTGAGACAACGTACTTCCTTCGTTCTCGGCTGTGTAGGGTGGACTACCCCACAGCCATCAGTGAGAAGAGCTGCATCCGTCTGGCCCTGAAACTTTCCTGAGGTACGCATTTGGTATGGCTTCTTCAGGAAGTAGGTACCTCCTTTGTGCATCAAGAAGTTGCTGTTCACCTTGTGGGTTATCCGGTCTTGGGTCTGCATGAACCGATTAACGGAGCCATCCTTTTTACTAGTTGAGGGTGGTGATTCATCAGTATCAGCAGGTGAATCTGCGGCTTCTTCTGTTGTATTTTTATTTGTCCCAGTTTGAGGCTCTGTAGATTTTTTTCCTTTTCTGGAGTAAAGGCGCTCATGTTTGTGATAGTAGGCTGTGTGCCTCCTTGTTTCATATCGGTAGGTTTGGTGGGGAGTTGTAGTGAAGGCTGCAATTCTCATTTTACATTGGCACATACATCTTTTAGGGAGATATTTTCCTCCTCAAGTACTGCGCAAAGCTTATTAAAATGGCCATCTAGCATGGCTTCCACTTCCCTTAGGATCAGCATAGAATCTAGCCCCAGTTTGAGGGTATGATGCGTGATTTTTAAACATATGTGATATGTCCCTTGTCACAGAGGGTAATAGGAAATCCGTTATAGGAAAATATGTTAAGCGTTTTTCTCCTTATTTACAAAAGTCATTAGTGTCTAGGCACTTGCTATACCTGGAACCTGTAGCTGTAGAGCAGGAAAAGTGATTTTAGTAAGAGCCCATCCTAATAAACAGACAAGACCAGTATTAAGGTGAAACAGGAACCGACTTTATTGAAACAAACACACAGCTTATATACACACTTTCCATCTTGATAAGAGACTTATCTGATTCAGAGATTCCCTCCCCTCCAGACACGCTGGAGCCTCCAATGGAACAATAGTCACATAGGGATCCCACAATAGCTAGGTCGCGGTTTTGGGGTGATACCAAGGGAGCAGCAGCTATTCCTGGGTACCATTGGAGAGCTAAAGGCCCCGAGATGTCCCAGTCCAAAAAGCAACATGATCCATCACTGGAGCGGCAGTTAGTCAAAGAGTATTCCGGGTCAGACAGAGGTGGAGAGGGGTTCGAAACCCTGGGTTCCGGAGTGAGCTCCCTCCTGGCAATCACCCCAACCCTTGCACCTGAAAGGTAGTAATAATCCCCAATAGAGCGGAGCTCTGGGGCAAAGGGCCTCCAGAGTGACCTAGGTCAAAGTTCAGCGGGGATCCCTAGCGAGCCCAGCCAGCGAGTAGTTCCAGTTGGGTCTCGGCGAGTCAGTAAGACCCTAGCGAGCAGCAATCAGCTTTTTCTGGGCAATGTGTAATCCTAGTAACAATGAAAAGGGGAGCTGGGGGAAACACAACAATTCATGGTACGGGAGGAGGTAGCCCTGGCAGCCTGGTATCCGTGACAGTCGGTATTCCTTAGTTTTCTTAAAACATCCTCAAATACTTACTTTAACATGCTGGAGAGTGCGCTAACCCAGTCCTCTTGTTGTCTGAGCCCGGCCTGCGCTAAGCCTCCAGTTAGTGCGGGCCTGGCTCAGGCAAGAAAAGGACCAGGTTGGTGTTTTCTCCAGCTTGTTTAGGTAAGTATATGAGTTTTTTGCAGGGGCAGCTGTGAAACATTTACATTGTTTTAATGAAAAGGAGAGTAAATGTTTGAAGAATCTTCGGTATCCATTTTGTTTAAGAAGAAACGAATACCGAATGGGATGGTCAACGAATATTTGGAGAAACTAAATTCCTCAAATATTCAATTTTCAAATTCGGAACAAACATTTTTTTTTGTCCATGCACATGCCTAGGATTTACCATGGACTTGAAATATCAAGTTGCACTCTAATGTTAGTGTGGTCCAGCGATACTGCTTATTTTTTTGTATACTGCTATCATTTGTGCGCCATTTTGTAATCCGGACCATTTTGTATAGAGCTCCATGTAAACTAATCTGAAAATTATGGCTGCATGTGGAACAAAATTAATATTTAAAGGGCCAGAATTTTTATTATTTAAAAAGATAGATAATCCCTTTATTACTTATTCCCCAGTTTTGCAAAAGCAACACGGTTATATTAATAAACTTTTTACCTCTGTGATTACCTTGTGTCTAAGCCTCTGCAGAATGCCCCCTTATCTCAGTTCTTTTGACAGAGTGAGCACTATGTTATCCATATGGCACACATGAACTAGCGCTGTCTAGGGTTGCCACCATTTCCTTTAAATAATACCGGCCATGGGGAGGGCAGAGCCACAAATGGCTGGGCCACAAAAGGACGGGCCAAAATGAGGCAGATTCACTCAATGTTAGATCATGCAGTCAGCTAGTACTGGCACCCAGGTAGCTGCCCAGTTTGCATGCCCCTTAATACAGTCCTGCATGTAACCACTGACAGACCATATTCTTTCTTATAATCAAATAAATGGTTAAAGGGCCACTGTAAGTAAATATTTTACTAACTAACTACCCCAAATACGCTTTTTATCAATAGCATTTCATTAACATATCTCTACCGTATATCAGTAATCTTGTCTGCAAATTGAATTGTTTTCCAAACCCACTCCGTGGGTATCCTTTGCTCTGTACCAATCCGTTTACAATACCTAGGTTTCAAAATGGCACTTTAAACACAAAGTTATTGGTTTAAGTATTTTGAACACTCAGTGCTGAAAATAGTGGGCAGGATAACGTGACATCATCGGCGAATAAAAGATATCACTTTTAGAACGTTATGAAACTTCGTTTTGGAGAAAATATAGGTAAGTAGGTTTTAATTAATGTTTATTAACTTTAATATGTTAGTTGTTTAGCTTAAAAATTATAACAGAAAGTAATCCTTTAACAGTCATTTTACTATTGCAGATTGTGACACAATATGAAGTGAGGCAGACCATCTGCAGGTCAGTCATGGCTGATAACCTGTAGAGATTACAGAGCTTTAGTTTGAATGTCACTGTCACAAAGCAAGTGAACATTGTAAACAAATATTGTAAAAAAGGAGAAGGGGGGCGCCTACGGCAGTCTGGTACAGAGTGATTTCTTTCATGTAATTAGCAAGAGTCCATGAGCTAGTGACGTATGGGATATACATTCCTACCAGGAGGGGCAAAGTTTCCCAAACCTCAAAATGCCTATAAATACACCCCTCACCACACCCACAATTCAGTTTTACAAACTTTGCCTCCGATGGAGGTGGTGAAGTAAGTTTGTGCTAGATTCTACGTTGATATGCGCTCCGCAGCAAGTTGGAGCCCGGTTTTCCTCTCAGCGTGCAGTGAATGTCAGAGGGATGTGAGGAGAGTATTGCCTATTTGAATGCAGTGATCTCCTTCTACGGGGTCTATTTCATAGGTTCTCTGTTATCGGTCGTAGAGATTCATCTCTTACCTCCCTTTTCAGATCGACGATATACTCTTATATATACCATTACCTCTGCTGATTCTCGTTTCAGTACTGGTTTGGCTTTCTACAAACATGTAGATGAGTGTCCTGGGGTAAGTAAATCTTATTTTCTGTGACACTCTAAGCTATGGTTGGGCACTTTGTTTATAAAGTTCTAAATATATGTATTCAAACATTTATTTGCCTTGACTCAGAATGTTCAACTTTCCTTATTTTCAGACAGTCAGTTTCATATTTGGGATAATGCATTTGATTTAATCATTTTTTCTTACCTTCAAAAATGTTCCCTGTGGGCTGTTAGGCTCGCGGGGGCTGAAAATGCTTCATTTTATTGCGTCATTCTTGGCGCGGACTTTTTTGGCGCAAAAAATCTATTTCCGTTTCCGGCGTCATACGTGTCGCCGGAAGTTGCGTCATTTTTTGACGTTATTTTGCGCCAAAAATGTCGGCGTTCCGGATGTGGCGTCATTTTTGGCGCCAAAAGCATTTAGGCGCCAAATAATGTGGGCGTCTTATTTGGCGCGAAAAAATATGGGCGTCGCTTTTGTCTCCACATTATTTAAGTCTCATTTTTTATTGCTTCTGGTTGCTAGAAGCTTGTTCTTTGGCATTTTTTCCCATTCCTGAAACTGTCATTTAAGGAATTTGATAAATTTTGCTTTATATATACAGGGAGTGCAGAATTATTAGGCAAGTTGTATTTTTGAGGATTAATTTTATTATTGAACAACAACCATGTTCTCAATGAACCCAAAAAACTCATTAATATCATAGCTGAATATTTTTGGAAGTAGTTTTTAGTTTGTTTTTAGTTTTAGCTATTTTAGGGGGATATCTGTGTGTGCAGGTGACTATTAGTGTGCATAACTATTAGGCAACTTAACAAAAAACAAATACATACCCATTTCAATTATTTATTTTTACCAGTGAAACCAATATAACATCTCAACATTCACAAATATACATTTCTGACATTCAAAAACAAAACAAAAACAAATCAGTGACCAATATAGCCACCTTTCTTTGCAAGGACACTCAAAAGCCTGCCATCCATGGATTCTGTCAGAGTTTTGATCTGTTCACCATCAACATTGCGTGCAGCAGCAACCACAGCCTCCCAGACACTGTTCAGAGAGGTGTACTGTTTTCCCTCCTTGTAAATCTCACATTTGATGATGGACCACAGGTTCTCAATGGGGTTCAGATCAGGTGAACAAGGAGGCCATGTCATTAGATTTTCTTCTTTTATACCCTTTCTTGCCAGCCACGCTGTGGAGTACTTGGACGCGTGTGATGGAGCATTGTCCTGCATGAAAATCATGTTTTTCTTGAAGGATGCAGACTTCTTCCTGTACCACTGCTTGAAGAAGGTGTCTTCCAGAAATTGGCAGTAGGACTGGGAGTTGAGCTTGACTCCATCCTCAACCCGAAAAGGCCCCACAAGCTCATCTTTGATGATACCAGCCCAAACCAGTACTCCACCTCCACCTTGCTGGCGTCTGAGTCGGACTGGAGCTCTCTGCCCTTTACCAATCCAGCCACGGGCCCATCCATCTGGCCCATCAAGACTCACTCTCATTTCATCAGTCCATAAAACCTTAGAAAAATCAGTCTTGAGATATTTCTTGGCCCAGTCTTGACGTTTCAGCTTGTGTGTCTTGTTCAATGGTGGTCGTCTTTCAGCCTTTCTTACCTTGGCCATGTCTCTGAGTATTGCACACCTTGTGCTTTTGGGCACTCCAGTGATGTTGCAGCTCTGAAATATGGCCAAACTGGTGGCAAGTGGCATCTTGGCAGGTGCACGCTTGACTTTTCTCAGTTCATGGGCAGTTATTTTGCGCCTTGGTTTTTCCACACGCTTCTTGCGACCCTGTTGACTATTTTGAATGAAACGCTTGATTGTTCGATGATCACGCTTCAGAAGCTTTGCAATTTTAAGAATGCTGCATCCCTCTGCAAGATATCTCACTATTTTTGACTTTTCTGAGCCTGTCAAGTCCTTCTTTTGACCCATTTTGCCAAAGGAAAGGAAGTTGCCTAATAATTATGCACACCTGATATAGGGTGTTGATGTCATTAGACCACACCTCTTCTCATTACAGAGATGCACATCACCTAATATGCTTAATTGGTAGTAGGCTTTCGAGCCTATACAGCTTGGAGTAAGACAACATGCATAAAGAGGATGATGTGGTCAAAATACTCATTTGCCTAATAATTCTGCACTCCCTGTATGTTGTTTTTTCTCTTACATATTGCAAGATGTCTCACGTTGCATCTGAGTCAGAAGATACTACAGGAAAATCGCTGTCTAGTGCTGAATCTACCAAAGCTAAGTGTATCTGCTGTAAACTTTTGGTAGCTATTCCTCCAGCTGTTGTTTGTATTGATTGTCATGACAAACTTGTTAAAGCAGATAATATTTCCTTTAGTAAAGTACCATTGCCTGTTGCAGTTCCTTCAACATCTAAGGTGCAGAATGTTCCTGATAATATAAGAGATTTTGTTTCTGAATCCATAAAGAAGGCTATGTCTGTTATTTTTCCTTCTAGTAAACGTAAAAAATCTTTTAAAACTTCTCTCCCTACAGATGAATTTTTAAATGAACATTATCATTCTGATTCTGATGATTCCTCTGGTTCAGAGGATTCTGTCTCAGAGGTTGATGCTGATAAATCTTCATATTTATTTAAAATGGAATTTATTCGTTCTTTACTTAAAGAAGTACTAATTGCTTTAGAAATAGAGGATTCTGGTCCTCTTGATACTAATTCTAAACGTTTAGATAAGGTATTTAAAGCTCCTGTGGTTATTCCAGAAGTTTTTCCTGTTCCTAATGCTATTTCTGCAGTAATTTCCAAAGAATGGGATAATTTGGGTAATTCATTTACTCCTTCTAAACGTTTTAAGCAATTATATCCTGTGCCGTCTGACAGATTAGAATTTTGGGACAAGATCCCTAAAGTTGATGGGGCTATTTCTACCCTTGCTAAACGTACTACTATTCCTACGTCAGATGGTACTTCGTTTAAGGATCCTCTAGATAGGAAAATTGAATCCTTTCTAAGAAAAGCTTATCTGTGTTCAGGTAATCTTCTTAGACCTGCTATATCTTTGGCTGATGTTGCTGCAGCTTCAACTTTTTGGTTGGAAACTTTAGCGCAACAAGTAACACATCGTGATTCTCATGATATTATTATTCTTCTTCAGCATGCTAATAATTTTATCTGTGATGCCATTTTTGATATTATCAGAGTTGATGTCAGGTTTATGTCTCTAGCTATTTTAGCTAGAAGAGCTTTATGGCTTAAAACTTGGAATGCTGATATGGCTTCTAAATCAACTTTACTTTCCATTTCTTTCCAGGGTAACAAATTATTTGGTTCTCAGTTGGATTCCATTATTTCAACTGTTACTGGTGGGAAAGGAACTTTTTTACCACAGGATAAAAAATCTAAAGGTAAAAACAGGGCTAATAATCGTTTTCGTTCCTTTCGTTTCAACAAAGAACAAAAGCCTGATCCTTCATCCTCAGGAGCAGTTTCAGTTTGGAAACCATCTCCAGTCTGGAATAAATCCAAGCCAGCTAGAAAGGCAAAGCCTGCTTCTAAGTCCACATGAAGGTGCGGCCCTCATTCCAGCTCAGCTGGTAGGGGGCAGGTTACGTTTTTTCAAGGAAATTTGGATCAATTCTGTTCACAATCTTTGGATTCAGAGCATTGTTTCAGAAGGGTACAGAATTGGTTTCAAGATGAGACCTCCTGCAAAGAGATTTTTTCTTTCCCGTGTCCCAGTAAATCCAGTAAAAGCTCAAGCATTTCTGAAATGTGTTTCAGATCTAGAGTTGACTGGAGTAATTATGCCAGTTCCAGTTCCCGAACAGGGGATGGGGTTTTATTCAAATCTCTTCATTGTACCAAAGAAGGAGAATTCTTTCAGACCAGTTCTGGATCTAAAAATATTGAATCGTTATGTAAGGATACCAACGTTCAAGATGGTAACTGTAAGGACTATCTTACCTTTTGTTCAGCAAGGGAATTATATGTCCACAATAGATTTACAGGATGCATATCTGCATATTCCGATTCATCCAGATCATTTTCAGTTCCTGAGATTCTCTTTTCTGGACAAGCATTACCAGTTTGTGGCTCTGCCGTTTGGCCTAGCTACAGCTCCAAGAATTTTTACAAAGGTTCTCGGTGCCCTTCTGTCTGTAATCAGAGAACAGGGTATTGTGGTATTTCCTTATTTGGACGATATCTTGGTACTTGCTCAGTCTTTACATTTAGCAGAATCTCATACGAATCGACTTGTGTTGTTTCTTCAAGATCATGGTTGGAGGATCAATTTACCAAAAAGTTCTTTGATTCCTCAGACAAGGGTAACCTTTCTGGGTTTCCAGATGGATTCAGTGTCCATGACTCTGTCTTTAACAGACAAGAGACGTCTAAAATTGATTGCAGCTTGTCGAAACCTTCAGTCACAATCATTCCCTTCGGTAGCCTTATGCATGGAAATTCTAGGTCTTATGACTGCTGCATCGGACGCGATCCCCTTTGCTCGTTTTCACATGCGACCTCTTCAGCTCTGTATGCTGAAGCAATGGTGCAAGGATTACACGAAGATATCTCAATTAATATCTTTAAAACCGATTGTTCGACACTCTCTAACATGGTGGACAGATCACCATCGTTTAATTCAGGGGGCTTCTTTTGTGCTTCCGACCTGGACTGTAATTTCAACAGATGCAAGTCTCACAGGTTGGGGAGCTGTGTGGGGATCTCTGACGGCACAAGGAGTTTGGGAATCTCAGGAGGTGAGATTACCGATCAATATTTTGGAACTCCGTGCAATTTTCAGAGCTCTTCAGTTTTGGCCTCTTCTGAAGAGAGAATCGTTCATTTGTTTTCAGACAGACAATGTCACAACTGTGGCATAGATCAATCATCAAGGAGGGACTCACAGTCCTCTGGCTATGAAAGAAGTATCTCGAATTTTGGTTTGGGCGGAATCCAGCTCCTGTCTAATCTCTGCGGTTCATATCCCAGGTGTAGACAATTGGGAAGCGGATTATCTCAGTCGCCAAACGTTGCATCCGGGCGAATGGTCTCTTCACCCAGAGGTATTTCTTCAGATTGTTCAAATGTGGGAACTTCCAGAAATAGATCTGATGGCGTCCCATCTAAACAAGAAACTTCCCAGGTATCTGTCCAGATCCCGGGATCCTCAGGCGGAGGCAGTGGATGCATTATCACTTCCTTGGAAGTATCATCCTGCCTATATCTTTCCGCCTCTAGTTCTTCTTCCAAGAGTAATCTCCAAGATTCTGAAGGAATGCTCGTTTGTTCTGCTGGTAGCTCCGGCATGGCCTCACAGGTTTTGGTATGCGGATCTTGTCCGGATGGCCTCTTGCCAACCGTGGACTCTTCCGTTAAGACCAGACCTTCTGTCACAAGGTCCTTTTTTCCATCAGGATCTGAAATCCTTAAATTTAAAGGTATGGAGATTGAACGCTTGATTCTTGGTCAAAGAGGTTTCTCTGACTCTGTGATTAATACTATGTTACAGGCTCGTAAATCTGTATCTCGAGAGATATATTATAGAGTCTGGAAGACTTATATTTCTTGGTGTCTTTCTCATCATTTTTCCTGGCATTCTTTTAGAATACCGAGAATTTTACAGTTTCTTCAGGATGGTTTAGATAAGGGTTTTTCCGCAAGTTCTTTGAAAGGACAAATCTCTGCTCTTTCTGTTCTTTTTCACAGAAAGATTGCTATTCTTCCTGATATTCATTGTTTTGTACAAGCTTTGGTTCGTATAAAACCTGTCATTAAGTCAATTTCTCCTCCTTGGAGTTTGAATTTGGATCTGGGAGCTCTTCAAGCTCCTCCGTTTGAACTTATGCATTCATTGGACATTAAATTTCTTTCTTGGAAAGTTTTGTTCCTTTTGGCCATCTCTTCTGCCAGAAGAGTTTCTGAATTATCTGCTCTTTCTTGTGAGTCTCCTTTTCTGATTTTTCATCAGGATAAGGCGGTGTTGCGAACTTCTTTTGAATTTTTACCTAAAGTTGTGAATTCCAACAACATTAGTAGAGAAATTGTGGTTCCTTCATTATGTCCTAATCCTAAGAATTCTAAGGAGAAATCGTTGCATTCTTTGGATGTTGTTAGAGCTTTGAAATATTATGTTGAAGCTACGAAATCTTTCCGTAAGACTTCTAGTCTATTTGTTATCTTTTCCGGTTCTAGAAAAGGCCAGAAAGCTTCTGCCATTTCTTTGGCATCTTGGTTGAAATCTTTAATTCATCTTGCCTATGTTGAGTCGGGTAAAACTCCGCCTCAGAGAATTACAGCTCATTCTACTAGGTCAGTTTCTACTTCCTGGGCGTTTAGGAATGAAGCTTCGGTTGACCAGATTTGCAAAGCAGCAACTTGGTCCTCTTTGCATACTTTTACTAAATTCTACCATTTTGATGTATTTTCTTCTTCTGAAGCAGTTTTTGGTAGAAAAGTACTTCAGGCAGCGGTTTCAGTTTGAATCTTCTGCTTATGTTTTTCGTTAAACTTTATTTTGGGTGTGGATTATTTTCAGCAGGAATTGGCTGTCTTTATTTTATCCCTCCCTCTCTAGTGACTCTTGTGTGGAAAGATCCACATCTTGGGTAGTCATTATCCCATACGTCACTAGCTCATGGACTCTTAAGTCCAAGTTAAGAGTATATCCTCCTTACCAGTGCAAGTTTTCTTGTTGTATCAAGCAGAAGCAGCGCACAGCCGGTTAGCGTCAGCCACGCCCACAGTCAATCACGTGACGTCACGCACGCTCGCAGATAGAGTCAGCGCTGCACAGCCAGGCATGGATTTTATTTGGAAATTGGAATTGGACAGTACAGAAATTACCCTCACAGTGGGTTATAGAAGAGATAAGGTTATACAATGTAAATTTTCCATTGTTCTCTCCAAATATTGGTGATTGGTTTATGGACAGATATAAGATAAAGAATCATGTATATGTACACAATGTGATAAAGTAATGAGATCTGATTATACCTAAAAGCTCAACCCATTTTATTAGGTTTTGGCTTCAAAACACAAAATCAGCTAATGCATATACACAAATAAGCCTTAAAGGGACAGTACACTGTAAAATTGTTTTTATATGAATGTATTTTCAATGATTATAAAATGTATGAGAAATTGCATTTTTCGGTTTATTTGTGTATATGAAGTAGCTAGTTTTGTGCTTTTAAACCACAGCCTATTACAATCAGATCTCATTATGTTATCACTTTTATGTACACAGTCTTGCTTCCTTATCTATTTGTCTAGAAAACCAAAGCTCAATACTTAGAGAGAACAATGCAAAATTATAATTTTATTACTTAACTATCATGCCCCCCACTGAGAGTGTAATCTCTTCTGCTGGCTGTGTTTACTTAGGCAATTCAATAGAATATACTCCAGTATAGAAACTTTAAGTATAGGTTGGGATACCAGAAGCTAAATCAGCTATTTCAAATGCCAAAATAGGGGTAAAGGAGCTACTTGTAAACATTTTAAAACACTCCAGCAGGTAAAATTAATCATAGGGCACAATTTAAAGGGGAGAACATTTTTGGGTGAACCGTCCCTTTAAAAAAGCAAATCTCATACATTTTATACTCTGCAGCAGGTAAAAAAAAAGTTATTGGAAACACATTAAGGGAAAAACAATGTTATAGTATACTGTCCCTTTAAATACTTACTTACCTGCTACCACCATCTTCCCCAATAAGGATCAGGTCTTCCACTGAAGATCCGGCTACCCCACTGCAGCATTGGTTCCCCCATTGCAACTTTTTTCTGATTGCAGATCCTCCTTCCCATTGAGGCTCAACTCATCTGTAGCAAAATGAAGAGTCTGAGCTATAGGCCAACCTCTGCAGAATGCTACATATGTTTCTCTTTACACCTAAACCACAGTCGCAGGGTCAGGAGTGTGATATGTGTTTTGGGATGAAAGAGCAGTTGCAGGGTCAGTGTGTGATGTGGGTACAGGGATGACAGAGCAGTTGCAGGGTCAGATTCATGAAGTGCTTACAGGGATGACAGTGCAGTTGCAGAGTCAGGGGTATGATGTGGATATAGGAATAATAGCAGTTGCAGGGTCAGAGGTATGAAGTGCTTACAGGGATGACAGATCAACTGCAGAGTAAGGGGTATGAATTGCTTACAGGGATGAAATAGCAGTTGCAGGGTCAGGGTGTGATGTGGGTACAGAGATGACAGAGTACTTGCAGGGTCAGGAGTATGAAGTGCTTACAGGGCTGAAAGATCAGTTTCAGTGGAGCAAAGGTCTTGCGGACCTGATCCGACAGTGCGGATCAGGTCTGCAAGACCTCGCTGAATGCGGAAAGCAATACGCTCGCCGCATTTAACATTGCAACATCAGCTCACAAGAGCTGCTGGTGCAACGCCGCCCCCTGCTGACTCGCAGCCAATCAAACGCCAGCAGGGAGGTGTCAATCAACCCAATCATACTCGATCGTGTTGAATTCCGGCGATTCCTGTCCAGAATCCTGTCTGAAGACTCGCCAGAAACACAGGCCCACAAGCTCCATTCGGTGCTTGATAAATGGGCCCCAGTGTCAGGGGTATGAAGTGATTAACAAGATGACAGTGCAGTTGCAGAGTCAGGGTAAGGGTATGTATGATGTGTTTACAGGGATGACAGAGCAAGTACAAGGTCAGGGCTATGATGTGGGTATAGGGATGATAGCAGTTGGAGGTAAGGATATGATGTAGGTACCTGGATGACAGAGCAGTTGCAGGTTCATGGGTGTGACGTGGGTATAGTAATGACAGAGCAGATGCAGGGCCATGGGTCTGATGTGGGTGCAAGAATAACAGAGCAGTTGCAGGGTTAGAGGTATGATGTGGGTTTGGGGATGACAGAGAAGTTGCAGGGTCATGGGTGTGATGTGGGTAGAAGAATCAATCCAAACAAAGTACAGCGTGCACTCCCAAATCCACCCTGGTCCTGGGCTACTGCCAAGACCTTAGTGAATTCCAGATTCAAGCAGAATACAACAGAACTGTATCTTTTTAAACAAACTTTATTATATCATTCCTGGGTCACAAGATCACACAACATTTTGGTTATGATACCCTTAATCACATATGTTTGTATACATCAAGGTTATTTATCTCAAAACGCCCTCTAGTGGTCATGAATATAATCAGGTATGTATACAATTCTTTAACCCTATATATGCCATATTAAAATCCTCTATACAAAAATAAAAAAAACATTTATATAAAAAGCAATTATAGAGTATTGTTTACACTGTACAATACAAAATAAATAAATAAAAAATAGCAGACAATGGTTGATGCATAGGTATACATTACAAGAAAGCTACATAATCCAATACTTTATTCATATCTACAAGCTTCATAGAGTTAAAGTGAAAGTCAACCCTAGCATTTGCGAAATGGTAGGATTGACTATTGAAACAAATAAAGGGGAATTTCATTCATGAAGTATAACAAACTTCTTGCAGAAAGCTCCTTTATTTGACGTTTTCACCTCTTAGAAAATAGCGTGCAGGAAATCCGGCTCCCAAGGGTGCCAAGCCAGATTTAAAAATGAAAAAACACCTGCCTTAAAATGACAGGGCGGGCCGTGGACTGGATACACCACAAGAGAAATAAATTTATCAGGTAAGCATAAATTTTGTTTTCTCTTGTAAGGTGTATCCAGTCCACGGATTCATCCATTACTTGTGGGATACCAATACCAAAGCTATAGGACACGGATGAAGGGAGGGACAAGGCAGGCGCTTAAACGGAAGGCACCACTTTCACCCAAAAATAGCCTCCGAAGAAGCAAAAGTATCAAATTTGTAGAATTTAGAAAAAGTATGAAGCGAAGACCAAGTTGCCGCCTTACAAATCTGTTCAACAGAAGCCTCATTTTTAAAGGCCCATGTGGAAGCCACCGCTCTAGTGGAATGAGCTGTAATTCTTACAGGAGGCTGCTGGCCAGCAGTCTCATAAGCTAAGCGGATTATACTTCTTAACCAAAAAGAAAGAGAAGTTGCTGAAGCCTTTTCGCCTTTCCTCTGTCCAGAGTAGACAACAAACAATGCAGATGTTTGACGAAAATCTTTAGTAGCTTGTAAATAAAACTTTAAAGCACGAATCACGTCAAGATTGTGTAATAGACGTTCCTTCTTTGAAGAAGGATTAGGACACAGTGATGGAACAACAATCTCTTGATTGATATTCTTATTTGATACCACCTTAGGAAGAAATCCAGGTTTGGTATGCAAAACTACCTTATCTGCATGGAAGATCAGATAAGGGGAATCACACTGCAAGGCAGATAACTCTGAAACTCTTCGAGCCGAAGAGATAGCTACCAAGAACAGAACTTTCCAAGATAAAAGCTTGATATCTATGGAATGCAGAGGTTCAAACGGAACCCCTTGAAGAACTTTAAGAACTAAATTTAAACTCCATGGCGGAGCAACAGGTTTAAACACAGGCTTGATTCTAACTAAAGCCTGACAAAACGCCTGAATGTCTGGAACATCCACCAGACGCTTGTGCAAAAGAATAGACAGAGCAGAAATCTGTCCCTTTAAGGAACTAGCTGACAATCCCTTCTCCTATCCTTCTTTTAGAAAAGACAATATCCTGGGAATCCTGACTTTACTCCATGAGTAACCCTTGGATTCACACCAATGAAGATATTTACACCATATCTTATGATAGATTTTCCTGGTGACAGGCTTTCGAGCCTGAAATAAGGTATCAATGACCTACTCGGAAAAACCACGTTTTGACAAAATCAAACGTTCAATCTCCAAGCAGTCAGACGCAGAGAAATTAGATTTGGATGTTTGAAGGGACCTTGAAGTAGAAGGTCCTGCCTCAGCGGCAGAGTCCAAGGTGGAAAGAATGACATGTCCACCAGATCTGCGTACCAAGTCCTGCGTGGCCACGCAGGAGCTATCAAAATCACGGAAGCTCTCTCCTGCTTGATCTTGGCAATCAGACGAGGGAGCAGAGGAAATGATGGAAACACATAAGCCAGGTTGAAAGACCAAGGCGCTGCTAGAGCATCTATCAGTGCTGCCTTGGGATCCCTGGACCTGAACCCGTAACAAGGAAGCTTGGCGTTCTGACGAGACGCCATGAGATCCAGTTCTGGTTTGCCCCAAAGTTGAATCAACTGTGCAAACACCTCCGGATGGAGTTCCCACTCCCCCGGATGAAAAGTCTGTCGACTTAGAAAATCCGCCTCCCAGTTCTCTACTCCTGGGATATGGATAGCTGATAGATGGCAAGAGTGAACCTCTGCCCATAGAATTATTTTTGAATCCTCCAACATTGCTAGGGAACTCCTTGTTCCCCCTTGATGGTTGATATAAGCTACAGTCGTGATGTTGTCCGACTGAAATCTGATGAACCTGACCGCAGCTAGCTGATTGAATATCACTCTTAGTTCCAGAATGTTTATCGGAAGGAATGATTGAAGATAAACTACATTAATGCACCACATCTCTCTAGCTGCTTCCCTTTTCGAGAGCTGCAAGAGAATGACTGGGAGGTGGCAGTTAGGGGAGGAGCTATATAGACAGCTCTGCTGTGGGTGATCCTCTTGCAGCTTCCTGTTGGGAAGGAGAATATCCCACAAGTAATGGATGAATCCATGGACTGGATACACCTTACAAGAGAAAATGTAAATCCAACAACTTTGTTAAATTTAAAGTACATAGTGCAAATCAGACATTATTTTCTCTTGTTAAGTGTAGTCAGTCCACGGGTCATCCATTACTTATGGGATTATATCTCTTCCCCAACAGGAAGTTGCAAGAGGATCACCCAAGCAGAGCTGCTATATAGCTCCTCCCCTCACATGTCATATCCAGTAATTCTCTTGCAACCTAACTAAAGATAGGTCGTTGTGGGAGGTCTGTGGTGTTTTTAAACTTAGTTTATTTCTTCAATCAAACGTTTGTTATTTTAAATGGCACCGGAGTGTGCTGTTTGTTTCTCAGGCAGCATTAGAAGAAGAATCTGCCTGCGTTTTCTATGATCTTAGCAGACGTAACTAAGATCCACTGGCTGTTCTTGCACATTCTGAGGAGTGAGGTAACTTCAGAAAAGGGGAATAGCATGCAGGGTCCCCCTGCAAACGAGATATGTGCAGTAAATTATTTTTCTAAGCAATGGAATTGACTGAGAAATTACTGCTGATACCAATGTAATGTAAGTTCAGCCTTAAATGCAGTGGTAGCGACTGGTATTAGGCTGAGGAGTGTGTGTACACTGAAGTATTTTTCTAGGGAATGGAATTTGACTCAGAAAATACTGTTAATACTGAAGTAATGTGTGAGCCTTAACTTCAGTAAAAGCGACTGGTAGCAGGCTTATTAATAACACTTCATAACTTTTAAAATGTATGTTCAAAACGTTTACTGGCATGTTAATCGTTTTTTTGTGAGGTACTTGGTGATAAAACTTATTGGGGCATGATTTTTACCACATGGCTAACTTTTGTTTCTGCATAGAAACAGTTAACTGAGCTTTCCCACTGTTGTAATATGAGTGAGAGGGGCCTATTTTAGCGCTTTTTTGCGCAGTAAAAATTCAGTCACAATCTTCCTACTTCATCCTCCATGATCCAGGACGTCTCTAGAGAGCTCAGGGGTCTTCAAAATTCATTTTGAGGGAGGTAATCAGTCACAGCAGACCTGTGACAGTGTGTTTGACTGTGATAAAAATGTTAATTATTAAATTGTTATCCGTTTTTGGGTATTAAGGGGTTAATCATCCATTTGCTGGTGGGTGCAATCCTTTGCTAACTTAATACATTTACTGTGAAAATTTGGTTGCTATAACTAATTTGGTTCATTGTTATTTCAACTGTGACAGCTTTTTGTGCTTCTTAAAGGCACAGTAGCGTTTTTTATATTGCTTGTAAATTTATTTGAAAAGTATTTTCCAAGCTTGCTAGTCTCATTGCTATTCTGTTTAAACATGTCTGACACAGATGAATCTGTTTGTTCACTATGTATGAAGGCCAATGTGGAGCCCCATAGAAGGTTGTGTACTAAATGCATTGATATAACTTTAAATAAAAGTCAGTCTTTACATGCAAAGAAATTATCACCAGACAACGAGGGGGAAGTTATGCCGACTAACTCTCCTCACGTGTCAGTACCTTCGCCTCCCGCTCAGGAGGTGCGTGATTTTGTGGCGCCAAGTACATCAGGGAGGCCCTTACAAATCACTTTGCAAGACATGGCTACTGTTATGACAGAAGTATTATCTAAATTGCCAGAATTAAGAGGCAAGCGTGATAGCTCTGGATTAAGGACAGAGCGCGCTGATGATGTGAGAGCCATGTCCGATACTGCGTCACAATTTGCAGAACATGAAGACGGAGAGCTTCATTCTGTGGGTGACGGATCTGATCCAGGGAGACTGGATTCAGAGATTTCTAATTTTAAATTTAAGCTTGAGAACCTCCGCATATTGCTAGGGGAGGTATTAGCGGCTCTGAATGATTGTAACACGGTTGCAATTCCAGAAAAATTATGTAGGTTGGATAGATACTATGCGGTACCGGTGTGTACTGACGTGTTTCCTATACCTAAAAGGCTTACAGAGATTATTAGCAAGGAGTGGGATAGACCCGGTGTGCCTTTTTCCCCTCCTCCCATATTTAGGAAAATGTTTCCTATAGACCCCACCACACAAGACTTATGGCAGACAGTCCCTAAGGTGGAGGGAGCGGTTTCTACTTTAGCTAAGCGTACCACTATCCCGGTGGAGGATAGTTGTGCTTTTTCAGATCCAATGGATAAAAAATTAGAAGGTTACCTTAAGAAAATGTTTGTTCAACAAGGTTTTATCTTACAGCCCCTTGCATTCATTGCACCTGTCACTGCTGCGGCGGCATTCTGGTTTGAGTCTCTGGAAGAGGACATTCGCACAGCTCCATTGGATGAAATTATGAACAAGCTTAAAGCACTTAAGCTAGCTAACGCATTTGTTTCTGATGCCGTTGTACATTTAACCAAACTTACGGCTAAGAACTCCGGATTCGCCATCCAAGCGCGCAGAGCGCTATGGCTTAAATCCTGGTCAGCTGACGTGACTTCTAAATCTAAATTGCTTAATATTCCTTTCAAAGGGCAGACCTTATTCGGGCCCGGCTTGAAAGAAATTATCGCTGACATTACGGGAGGTAAGGGTCATGCTCTACCTCAGGACAGGGCCAAATCAAAGGCCAAACAGTCTAATTTTCGTGCCTTTCGTAATCTCAAGGCAGGAGCAGCATCAACTTCCTCCGCTCCAAAACAGGAAGGAGCTGTTGCTCGTTACAGACAGGGCTGGAAAACTAACCAGTCCTGGAACAAGGGCAAGCAGGCCAGAAAACCTGCTGCTGCCCCTAAGACAGCATGAAGAGAGGGCCCCCTATCCGGAAACGGATCTAGTGGGGGGCAGACTTTCTCTCTTCGCCCAGGCTTGGGCAAGAGATGTCCAGGATCCCTGGGCGTTGGAGATCATATCTCAGGGATATCTTCTGGACTTCAAAGCTTCTCCTCCACAAGGGAGATTTCATCTTTCAAGGTTATCAGCAAACCAAATAAAGAAAGAGGCGTTTCTACGCTGTTTACAAGACCTCTTACTAATGGGGGTGATCCACCCAGTTCCGCGGACGGAACACGGACAGGGATTCTATTCAAATCTGTTTGTGGTTCCCAAGAAGGAGGGAACCTTCAGACCAATCTTGGACTTAAAAATCCTAAACAAATTCCTAAGAGTTCCATCATTCAAAATGGAAACTATTCGAACCATCCTACCCATGATCCAAGAGGGTCAGTACATGACCACTGTGGACTTAAAGGATGCCTACCTTCACATACCGATTCACAAGGATCATTATCGGTACCTAAGATTTGCCTTCCTAGACAGGCATTACCAGGTTGTAGCTCTTCCCTTCGGGTTAGCTACGGCTCCAAGAATCTTTACAAAAGTTCTGGGCTCACTTCTGGCGGTACTAAGACCGCGAGGCATAGCGGTGGCTCCGTACCTAGACGACATTCTGATACAAGCGTCAAGTTTTCAAACTGCCAAGTCTCATACAGAGATAGTTCTGGCATTTCTGAGGTCGCATGGGTGGAAGGTGAACGTGGAAAAGAGTTCTCTATTACCACTCACAAGGGTTCCCTTCCTAGGGACTCTTATAGATTCTGTAGAGATGAAAATTTACCTGACGGAGGCCAGGTTATCAAAACTTCTAAATGCTTTCCGTGCCCTTCATTCCATTCCACACCCGTCAGTAGCTCAGTGCATGGAAGTAATCGGCTTAATGGTAGCGGCAATGGACATAGTACCATTTGCGCGACTGCATCTCAGACCGCTGCAATTGTGCATGCTAAGTCAGTGGAATGGGGATTATTCAGATTTGTCCCCTCTACTAAATCTGGACCAAGAGACCAGAGATTCTCTTCTATGGTGGCTTTCTCGGCCCCACCTGTCCAAGGGGATAACCTTTCGCAGGCCAGATTGGACGATTGTAACAACAGACGCCAGCCTTCTAGGTTGGGGCGCAGTCTGGAATTCCCTGAAGGCTCAGGGATCATGGACTCAGGAGGAGAAACTCCTCCCAATAAATATTCTGGCATTAAGAGCAATATTCAATGCTCTTCTAGCTTGGCCTCAGTTAGCAACTCTGAGGTTCATCAGATTTCAGTCGGACAACATCACGACTGTGGCTTACATCAATCATCAAGGGGGAACCAGGAGTTCCCTAGCGATGTTGGAAGTCTCAAAGATAATTCGCTGGGCAGAGTTTCACTCTTGCCACCTGTCAGCAATCTACATCCCAGGCGTGGAGAACTGGGAGGCAGATTTTCTAAGTCGCCAGACTTTTCATCCGGGGGAGTGGGGACTTCATCCGGAGGTCTTCGCTCAACTGATTCATCGTTGGGGCAAACCAGATCTGGATCTCATGGCGTCTCGCCAGAACGCCAAGCTTCCTTGCTACGGATCCAGGTCCAGGGACCCGGGAGTGGTGCTGATAGATGCTCTGACAGCCCCTTGGGTCTTCAACATGGCTTATGTGTTTCCACCATTTCCGATGCTTCCTCGACTGATTGCCAAGATCAAACAGGAGAGAGCATCGGTGATTCTGATAGCGCCTGCGTGGCCACGCAGGACCTGGTATGCAGACCTAGTGGACATGTCGTCCTGTCCACCATGGTCTCTGCCTCTGAGGCAGGACCTTCTAATTCAGGGTCCTTTCAAACATCCAAATCTAATTTCTCTGAGGCTGACTGAATGGAGATTGAACGCTTGATTCTATCAAAGCGTGGCTTCTCGGAGTCGGTTATTGATACCTTAATACAGGCTAGGAAACCTGTTACCAGAAGAATTTACCATAAGATATGGCGTAAATATTTGTATTGGTGCGAATCCAAGAGTTACTCATGGAGTAAGGTTAGGATTCCTAGGATTTTGTCTTTTCTACAAGAGGGTTTAGAAAAGGGCTTATCCGCTAGTTCGTTAAAAGGACAGATTTCTGCTCTGTCCTTCTACACAAGCGTCTGGCCGAAATTCCAGACGTTCAGGCTTTTTGTCAGGCTTTGGCTAGGATTAAGCCTGTGTTTAAGACTGTTGCTCCGCCGTGGAGCTTAAACTTAGTTCTTAACGTCCTGCAAGGCGTTCCATTTGAACCCCTTCATTCCATTGATATCAAGCTGTTATCTTGGAAAGTTCTGTTTTTGATGGCTATTTCCTCGGCTCGAAGAGTCTCTGAGTTATCTGCCTTACATTGTGATTCTCCTTATCTGATTTTTCATTCAGACAAGGTAGTTCTGCGTACTAAACCTGGGTTCTTACCTAAGGTAGTTTCTAACAGGAATATCAATCATGAGATTGTTGTTCCATCATTGTGTCCTAACCCTTCTTCAAAGAAGGAACGACTTTTGCATAATCTGGACGTAGTCCGTGCCCTGAAGTTCTATTTGCAGGCAACTAAAGATTTTCGTCAAACTTCTTCCCTGTTTGTCGTTTACTCTGGACAGAGGAGAGGTCAAAAGGCTTCGGCTACCTCTCTCTCTCTTTTTGGCTTCGTAGCATAATACGTTTAGCCTATGAGACTGCTGGACAGCAGCCTCCTGAAAGAATTACAGCTCATTCTACTAGAGCTGTGGCTTCCACCTGGGCCTTTAAAAATGAGGCTTCTGTTGAACAGATTTGCAAGGCTGCGACTTGGTCTTCACTTCACACTTTTTCAAAGTTTTACAAATTTGACACTTTTGCTTCTTCGGAGGCTATTTTTGGGAGAAAGGTACTTCAGGCAGTGGTTCCCTCCGTTTAAAGTTCCTGCCTTGTCCCTCCCTTCATCCGTGTACTTTAGCTTTGGTATTAGTATCCCATAAGTAATGGATGACCCGTGGACTGACTACACTTAACAAGAGAAAACATAATTTATGCTTACCTGATAAATTTATTTCTCTTGTAGTGTAGTCAGTCCACGGCCCGCCCTGTCTTTTAGGCAGATCTAAATTTTAATTAAACTACAGTCACCACTGCACCCTATGGTTTCTCCTTTCTCGGCTTGTTTCGGTCGAATGACTGGATATGACATGTGAGGGGAGGAGCTATATAGCAGCTCTGATTGGGTGATCCTCTTGCAACTTCCTGTTGGGGAAGAGATATAATCCCATAAGTAATGGATGACCCGTGGACTGACTACACTACAAGAGAAATAAATTTATCAGGTAAGCATAAATTATGTTTTTAAAAACAATATGAACAATATCATAGCAGATGAATATACAAATATGGAAATAGACGCTATGCTTTTTAAAACTAAACACTCAGTCATTAAATTCTCATAGGGGGGAAAAAAGGGCTATAAAAATAGAGAAAAATCTAATTCTTTATTTAACCCTTGAGGTTGCATAGCACTTAACTTATGTATCCAAAATGCCTCTTTCTTTTTAAGAAGCAACTCCCTGAACTTTACTGAATGTGTCCCTATTCAAGGGGCTAAACCGGACTGCCAACCAATGATTTAGTTATCAACATATCGGACTACGCACTCACTGAGGAACAGGTATCAGCCCTTAATAGGGGTTTGTCTTACAGCACCACACAAAATCTTGATTTGTTTAGGTTTGAACAAGATTTGTTCAGATTCTTCAGGTCTATTGAATTGAAAATCTTTTTTGCTAATAAAGGTGTTCAAGATGTAAATGTTAGAGTTGACACGAAACTTAAAGGGACACTGTACCCAAATGTTTTCTTTTGTGATTCAGATAGAGCATGACATTTTAAGCAACTTTCTAATTTATTCCTATTATCAAATGTTCTTTATTCTCTTGGTATCTTTATTTGAAATGCAAGAATGTAAGTTTAGATGCTGGCCCATTTTTGGTGAACAACCTAGGTTGTCCTTGCTGATTGGTGGATAAATTCATCCACCTATCAAAAACTGCTGTCCAGAGTACTGAACCAAGAAAAAAAGCTTAGCTGCCTTCTTTTTCATATAAAGATAGCAAGAGAAAGAAGAAACATTGATAATAGGAGTAAATTAGAAAGTTGCTTAAAATTGCATGCTCTATCTGAATCACGAAAGAAATATTTTGGGTTCAGTGTCCCTTTAATCTAAAGAAATTTGGCCTTAGAAATAAAAGTAAGTTCATACCAAGTAATGTGAACCATAGGGTGTATACCTATATAGAATTGGTCAAAAAGGATTTAGATAAAATTCATAAAAAGCTTACAAGAGAACATCATGCCTGTAACATTACAAAGAAAGAAAAAGAGGCACTGAAGTCCTTAAAAGACAATAAGGACTTGATAATTAAAACTGCCGACAAGGGCAGGGCCTTAACAATTATGAATAAATGTATGTATATCTCTGAAATTAATAACCAGTTGTCCCAAAAGAGGTATATAAGGAATTATCTTGTAACCCTACATCTTTAATAATAAAAAAACACACACATGTCATTAGCATGGCTTTGCATATGGGCTTAATATCCAAAGATGTCTTTGATTTTTTGATTGTGGAATATCCACGTATCTCAGTTTTTTACACTTTGCCCAAGGTGCACAAGAGGCTGGATAATCCACCAGGTAGGCCTATTGTGGCTGGTATAGATTCAGTGTTTTCCAAAATAGCGATATTTTTGGATAAAGTATTGCAGCCGCTTGTGCACCTGGGCAATTCATATATTAAAGACACTGGGGATTTTTTGGAGAAAATCCGTAACCTAAACCTTAACAGTGATAAATGCATACTCTTCATCCTAGATGTTAGCAGTTTGTATACTGCAATAAGACATGAGCGTGGGATTGCAGCAGTTATGAAAGTACTTTTTGCTAGTAATGAATACTCCAAAGCTCAAAAAATGTTTTTTGAAAATTTATTAAGGATTGTATTGTATCGAGGGAGGTGCTGTGCAGCTAACCTGCGCACAGGTGTTGTGAGAGAACGCTTCTCTATCGCTCCCCGCTCCTAGCCACTTATCCTGGAGTGCTTACCAGGTGTTTTTTGTGGCGCTCTGCGAGGCTACGGCCAGCCCGAGTTAAGGAGTCTCTGAACAGCTGGTTCAGCAAGCGACCTGGTCGCGAAGAAAATTTTTATTTCAATGGATCCTCCCCGCATGCGGCCCCCGGAGGGAAAAGGACTATCCTGGTATACTGAAGCTTCTTACCTGTAAAGCGGACCTGAGCAGGGTGAATAGCGGTGGCGGTGTCGATCTTGTCTATCCACTACAGTAAGCTTCCCGCTGACGCCCCGAGGAGGAACAAGGGTGAACAGTGGTGGCGGTACCGGTTCCTGGCTATTCGTTACAGCAGACCCGCTGTAGACTGACGCTCGAAGCACACTGATGCAGACAGTGTTTGGCAGGGCACTTGCTTACCTGTGTGGCCGCACCCAAGGAGAGGAGGCGTGCAGCTGAGAACAAACTTCAGGTATCCCCCAGTGCCCTACGAAGACTGGAGAAGCGAGAACTGGGGTAAGACAGACTTGCGTTGAGAGCGCACACTGAGTGTGGAAATATATACTGTGACAAGGCACAATGTTAAAAACATAAGATAAGCTGTTACTTATATCTCAGAACTCAGCTTTTCACTGTGCCCGTGCTGTACTTGATTTGTTTAGCTGGTATTATCGCTCTGCCGGTGGTCCTCTGGCTTACCCAGAAAAGGCTGGGAAAGAAAGTAATAATCTTACATCCTGCAAGGACAAGTTGGATAAAGTGGAGCTGTAAGTTTATTGCGGGACTTGCTGCTTTAACTATCCCTCTAAGTCATAGTGAGAAGATCCTCCCCTGAAATATTCTAATACTGGATACAAATGTTCCTACTTGCAGCTGCCCTTATATACTACGACTGAAACAAATTGCTACTAACCATCATTTATAATAGTGCAACTGATAGACTTTAAGGCATTTATTACTGGCCTTTAAGACTGACTGCCTGATATTCTACATTTTTGGACTAATATATGGGAGACTATTAAAAACATTATCTAGAGCTGTTATAGGATTATTGTCTTGAAAAAGAAGAAAAAGAGAGGAAAAGGGGGCTTGAGCCCTAATATACAGGCATTACTTGCTAGTATATACCTCTGAATTCGAAATATAATCACTGGTTACAGCTGGTTACAGCCGTAATAATTATATCTGTTAAAGGAATTTATAAAACCTTGCACCCAACCTTGTTGTCTCTAGCACAGAACTCTTGTTGATCAAGGTTGTATTGCTATATGTATTAACGTGTTTGCTGGTCTAAGTTATCCAATTAAGACTCTGCTCATGTAAAGTAATGTAAACTGCAACATTAAGTTAAAACTATTCTATAGTATTGCTGCACAACCCAAATTATATGGTATCTTGAACTAGCTAGTGTATATCATCTAGATAAGACTTTGATACTTGTAGCGACTAATACCCGCCAGTGGAGTTGAAATTTAATTAAAGGATAAGGCCAAGGAAGAGTTAAAGGGGTAGGGGATAGAAAAGTGCAGGAAAGGGGAATTAATATTGTTATAAGTGAGACTTAGTATTACAAAGTTAATAATTGAATGCAGGCTTGATAAGCACGCAATAATACACATACACGAGCACCTTAGTATAATCCCTTAAGGGACAGTAGTTTTTCACTATTCCCCACACTAAGGGGGAACACAACTCTTTTTCTTTTTTTCCACCTATTGGTGGCTTCTGATCATTTGCTTTCTACACCATCCTTTATAGCACATGCACATACTGTTTTTTTTTTTTTTTTTCTCATGCACATAATTAAATGGAAAAATTTGTCACTCAGGTAAAATATCACTCTCCCACAATGCCTGCCAAAACTAAAGAAAAAAAACTAAGGTCACTGACACTAGCTCTGATTGCATTGAAACATCTCTACCCCCTTTTGATATGCAAACCCTAGTAGTGCAGTTAAGTAACCTCTTCTCCCCACAATTTGACATGATTAAAAAAGAGCTATCGGGTATATCCTCTGAATTAATCGCATTAAACACTGAGGTAAAACAGTTTGCTACTAGGATGACGGAAGTGGAGAATAGAGTCTCCGACCTAGAGGACCTAGTGGGGTCACAAGAATCAGCTCTAACTGTACAAACATCTAAGATTCAAAATATGCAAGCTCGTCTGGAGGATCTGGAGGATCGCTCCAGATGCAATAATATAAGAATAATTGGATTACCTGAAACCCAAGAATATGTGGATCTAATAGAATTTACTAGTAAGATCCTGCCCCAAGCACTCGGATTCCCTGCGCACTGTCTCCCCCTTCCTATTGAAAGAGCGCACAGAATAGGTATTGGGAGACCCACAGAAAATAACTTAAGACCCAGAATGTGCATCTTTAAACTATTAAGATACCAAGACAAATTAGAACTCTTAAAACTGTTTAGGAAAATGGATACACTTATAATAGGAGGGAAAAAGATCTTGCTATTCCAAGATTTCTCTGCAGAGACATCCCAGAAAAGAAAGAATATGGTCCCTATATGCTCGTTAATGATTAAAAAAGGTTTAAAAGCCCGTATGATATATCCAGCCAAAATCATAGTGGAAGAAAATGGTAATAGACACACATTTAGTGACACTAATGAGACTAAAGAATTTTTAAATTCTAGATAATTGTCTATCAGGATACAGATTACCTGATTTGTGGGTGTGGTGAGGGGTGTATTTATAGGCATTTTGAGGTTTGGGAAACTTTGCCCCTCCTGGTAGGAATGTACTAGCTCATGGACTCTTGCTAATATGAAAGAAATTAATTTATCAGGTAAGTTCTTACATAAATTATGTTTTTTGGGAACCACAAATAGGGTTGAGTAAAACCCTTGTCCCTGTTCCAATTTTGGAGCTGTACAAATTACTCCCATAGTAGAAAGGTCTTTTACACAGCGTAAGAACACCTCTCTTTTTATCTGGTTTGCAGATAATTTTGAAAGATGAAATCTCCCTCTTGGGAGAAAGTCCTTGAATTCCAATTGATAACCGTGGGTCACTATTTCTAGTGCCCAGGGATCCTAAACATCTCTTGCCCAAGCCTGAGCAAAGAAAGAGAGTCTGCCCCCTACTAGATCCAGTCCCGGATCGGGGGCCTCCCCTTCATGCTATTTTACGAGCAGCAGCAGGCTTTTTAGATTGTTTACCCTTATTCCAGTTCTGATTAGGTCTCCAGACTGACTTAAATTGGGTAAAATTCCCTTCCTGCTTTGAGGAAGAAGAAGCGGGGGGTCCTCCTTTAAAGTTCCAAAAGGAACGAAAATTATTCTGTTTACCCCTCATTTTAACCGATTTATCCTGAGGTAGGGCATGGCCTTTACCTCCTGTAACATCAGAAATGATTTCCTTCGATTCTGGCCTGAAAAGGGTCTTACCTTTAAAGGGAATAGCTAAAAGCTTATGTTTTGATGACACATCTGCAGACCAAGATTTGAACCACAATGCCCTACGTGCTAAAATAGAAAATCCTGCATTTTTTTGCCGCTAATTTAGCAATTTGAAAAGCGGCATCAGTAATAAAAGAATTAGCTAGCTTGAGAGCCTTAATTCTATCTAAGATGTCATCTAATGGAATCTCAACCTTAAGAGACTCTTCTAGAGCCTCAAACCAAAAAGCTACTGCAGTAGTTACTGGAACAATGCAAGCCGTAGGTTGTAAAAGAAACCCCTGATTAACAAATAATCTCTTTAGAAGACCCTCTAATTTCTTATCCATAGGGTCTTTGAAAACACAACTATCCTCAATGGGTATAGTAGTACGCTTAGCTAGGGTAGATATCGCTCCCTCTACCTTAGGGACCGTTTGCCATGAGTCCCGAATGGTATCTGACATGGGAAACATTTTCTTAAAATTAGGAGAGGGAGAAAACGGTATACCTGGTCTATCCCACTCCTTTCTAACAATTTTCGAAATTCTCTTAGGAGCCGGAAAAACATCAGTGTAAGTAGGTACTTCCAAATATTTATCCATTTTACACAATTTCTCTGGAGGAATCACAATAGGGTCACAATCATCCAGAATCACTAAAACCTCCCTAAATAACAGGCGGAGGTGTTCAAGCTTAAATTTAGATGACATAGCATCCAAATCTGTCTGAGGCAAAACATTCCCTAAATCAGAAATTTCACCCTCAGACAGCAATTCCCGGATCCCCAACTCAGAGCACTGTGAGGGAACATCGGAAATAGCTAATAAAGCATCAGAGGATTCAGTATTTACATTAATACTTGACCTACTACGTTTACCCTGCAACACTGGTAATTTAGACAATACCTCTGTAAGGATAGTTGACATAACTGCAGCCATCTCCTGCAGAGTAAAGGAATTAGACGTACTAGAAGTACTAGGCGTCGCTTGTGTGGGCGTTAAAGGTTGTGACACTTGGGGAGAATTGGATGGCATATCCTGATTCTCTTCAGACTGAGAATCATCCCTAAGCACACTTACTTTATTTAAAATATGCTTTTTACATTGTAAAGCCCTTTCAGTACAAAAGTTACACAATGTTAGAGGGGGTTGCACAATAGCTTCTAAACACATAGAACAATGAGAAACCTCAAAGTCAGACTAGTAATACCACAAAAGTCATTTAAACACTTATTTATAGCATAAAATAAACATTAGAAAAAACGTGTACTGTGCCTTTAAGAAAAGAAAAAGTGAACAATTTTTCCAAAATGCACAAAAAACGTTAAATTATTCCTAAATTTAACTTAAATATCGTTGGTTAATCCAAAAATTACTGCACCCAGAAGCAAGGGCAGAAATAAGGCTTTAGAAGTACTTATATCAACATCTAGTCAAAAGATAGATAAAAATACCCTCTACACCTTGCCACAGCTCTGCTATGGCGCCTACCTGCCCCCAGAGTACTTCGAATCAAGTTTCCAACCCTTCAGATCAGCTACACAGTCCAGGAGCCACCGAGTTACTGTTTGCTGCTGTTAAGCCTGAAGGAAATGCGCCAAAATAGGCTCCGTCCCTTAAGGTCAAAGTTGGAGTTTGCCCAAACCACACCGCATGGGAATGCAGTTTTGCACTAAAGTACAAATCCACACACAATTGTGCCAAAAATAAAAAACATAAAACATCGTTTTTTACATTGTCTCCCATGTCACATAATGCCCAAATATCAACTAATGATAAATATAATATACGGACTCCAGTAACACCCCTCTTATTAAAATAGGTTTTACTGCTTACCCCATCCCCATACAGGGAAATAATGCCAGCCAGTTCTGATACACCAAGTCTCCTCTGAAAAAAAGGCTGCATATACCTTAAATGCTGCTTGTAGCATGAAACCGGTCTCCACCCTGAAGATGTCTCATGGTTACCTTCAGAAGTCTTGTGGGAACCAGGGTGGATCTTAGTTACAAATGCTAAGATCATCAAACCTCAGGGAAGAAATCTTCTTCCATATCCCCCTGAGGAAAATATTATGCACCGGTACCATTTAAAATAAAAAACACCTCACCTTACCATGTCTTCCTAGTATAACACAAGCAAAGAGAATGACAGAGGGTGGAGAGGAAGGGGACGGGCTATATATACAGCTCTGCTGTGGTGCTCTTTGTCACTTCCTGTTAGCAGGAGGTTAATATCCCACAAGTAAGGATGAAATCTGTGGACTTGTCATATCTTTGTAAAAGAAAGCAGCGTTTTGAGGCTTAACGCTGCTTTTTTACTCATAACGCAAGACTCGTAATCTAGCCGATTGTTTTTAAAAGTAATGTCTGATTTGCACTATGTACTTTAAATGTAACAAAGGTGATGGATTTTCATTTTGACACTATGTTACCACTAGTTGGTGTTGTACAGAGGTGTTAAACACCCGAGTGTAGGTGGGCCTATATAAGGGTGCACATGTAAGTTTGTAGCTATGTATGATTAAGGGTTTTGTACCCGAAACGTCACATTTTTGTAATCCTGGTATGATAGAATAAAGACTTTTTATCTGTTGGAAGGTGCTGCCGTCTGTGAAACTATTGATTGCAAAGGTATACAGCACCTTTATATTGGCGTGCACCTGACAGAAGTGCTGTGCCCTGACCTTACGGGTGGTCTAGATAGAGGGGATTCAGTAAAGTGCTAGGGTCTAGATATCAAACACCTTACAAAGGATTGAACAGCTCCTTTATTCTATTCGAGGCAGTATTTATATAAATAAAGGGTAGTAAGGGCGTTAATTGCTTAAGATTTCGAAAGGATATATTTCAGCCAAAATTAGCAAATATATTTATAAGACTCTCTTTGGTCAAACATTATTTCTACTCTCCTGGGATAGCAAATAATGGGAAAGCCATATATCGGCCAAAATTTGCGGCAGTGATAGAGACAGTTTTATCAGCTCAAAACGGTGAGTATATATTCAGCCTTTCTAGGATTTATAAAAGAAGTTTCCTATTATTTAAGGCCAAATGAACACAAAGTTGGAAAAGGATAAAAAATGTATGTTTTAATGTAATAAAAAATATCTTTGATATAGAGCAGGTTATGTGTGAAAAATAAGAATTCACTTAGAACAATAAAAACAGGGACGTTTCCCTTAAGTATGTGTGTACACAGAAATTCAATATGCATCAAAGAGATTTAAAATTGGCAACAAAAAGTAAAATTTACTATACAAGTAACAGTGTCGTTACTAAGTTACAGAATTCAGCTTATACTGTTGACCTGGTGTGGTTAAGTACAAATTATGCACAACAATGGTTATTAGTGTACCACTAATAAAAGTCTTTATGACAATGCCACATATATTTGTGTATAACTAATAAAAGTCTTTATGACAATGCCACATATATTTAGATCCAAAAAGTTTTCTTTTCACAGTCCCACCTTGGAGAGTATAGTGACCTTATTGGTGCCAGTATTTGGAATAAGATTACCTGTGTCTGTATAATCCGGTAAACAGTTCCTGTTACTTAGTTCATACCTTAGCTCCCATGTCCCTGGGGAATTGGTCTGTATTGTTCGGCTGGAAGTATACTTACAACCACGAGTTCACCCCATGTGACTCTGGCGTCTGACGTCACGGGTGACACTCTGGAGGCTTGTCTTTGCCCAACAATCCGTCCGTTCTGATTTTTTACAATATACCAATATTGCAATAAGGAGGAAGCAAAGTAAAACAAACTTTTCTATGAGAATGGTCCGCAATCTTCACCTGCACTTAGTGCCACGCACGCAGGCCACAGACTTGGTGGAATATTACAAGAGCAAATAACCCGGGTTAAAGCGTCTCTTAAAAGAAAGTAGTATACAGATTTCCAAAGTGAATAAAAACCACAGCTTTCGACGTGTTTCACCCTACGCTTTATCAAGATACGGGTGGTCTACCCAATATGGATCCTCCCACATAGAGATTCACCAAATATATGGAGTATATTCTGTTACGTGTAGTAGTCCCTAATGCTAAACTTCTTACCCATCTGGGGATGCGTAAATTGGAACCTTTTATCATTGAATTGCAGTTCCCACAATTCAACAGGGGAAACATGCACACATTTTCTCACTGATGTAACTTTCTTGCAGGCCTCTAGAACTACCAATATCAGATCTACATCTCACATCATGGAAAAAGGCAATACTTTTGTTAAAACCACTGTGAACTTATATAAGGTGACTAATAAAACAAAATCATGCTGGGTTTGTGGCTATGCCCCTCATGGAGAGAAATGGGGATATCCATATTATGGTCACCCTCTCAACACTGACGATTTACATAATTTAATCACCTCCTATACTATGTGGAATTTCACGTTCAATAATTCATCTAAGGACTTATCAGAAAAACAAAAAGTACATCTTATAAATTATGCTAAGAATGGCTCCATAATGTCATAAAATCATAATGGTTCTATTTTTAACCTAGATATCATCGACAAATGGCCCCCAACTGTGTTATTTTCATACAATGGTGGTATAAGAGATAGAACATATAACAGTATTGACCTTTGGGATAATACTTATCTTTCTCTCTACCATAATACATCTATAACATTAAATCCAATACACAAAATCATTTATGATTGGTTTAAACTAATTGCACCTAATATGGTCACTTATACAGGTGCAACCACCAAACATCATCATCCCTTACATAAAAATCCATTATGTCCATCTACACCCAATTTACCCTATGGTTATTATTGGTTATGTGAAATATGGGCTGTAAAGATGATACCATGTACACATTTTTCTCCATGCTATTTAGGATATATCATCCCTGCAATTCGCACTCACACCACACTGTCCAATGATAAAATTCGCCAGCGTGGAAGCGCAGCATTTAAAGATTCATCTGCATCAGGCCTTACTGTTAAAACCAATTATGATGAAATATGGTCTGCATCCTGGGTCCCTACAGCAGCATCTATTAGACTTTATTATAAGCTCAATCTGTTTGCAACACTCACAGATGAAAATTTTAATTACACTACTGATGCTATAGAATCACTTAGCATGAGACAAGAACAAATTGCACAAACCACTCTCCAAAACAGAATGGCGCTAGACTACCTTCTAGCAGCAGAGGGGGGGGGGGGGGCGAGAATAGTGCAACTTGTTGTGTATTTATTATCAATAACACTGGTAGAATTCATCAAGACATAAATAAATTACATGAGGTCCAAAGTAAAATATGTAAACAAGCACATGGTGCTTTTGATGATTTTTGCTCATGGATAGGTTCCCTTGGTATGCGTATTATTATGGGTATCATTATTACATAGTAACATAGTAGATAAGGTTGAAAAAAGACTGAAGTCCATCGAGTTCAACCTATACAAATCTAAAATACTTACAAAAAGCTCCAGTTAAGCTTAAATAACCCCATTAAAATGTGACCCATTTAATACTAGCAATCATATCCATGAATTTTGTTTATATACAGAAATTTATCCAGACTATTTTTAAATGTATCTATGGTATTGGCATTCACTACCTCCTTTGGTAATGAGTTCCACAATTTTATTGCTCTTACAGTGAAAAAACGTTTCCGTTGCAGGAGATTAAATCTCCTTTCCTCCAACCTTAAATTATGACCTCTTGTCAGAACCAATTTTCTTGGAATAAAAAGAGCTTCTGCCATCTCTGTATATGGGCCTTGAATATATTTATATAAAGTAATCATGTCACCTCTCAAGCGCCTTTTTTCTAAAGAGAACAGACCCAGTTTGGCTAGCCTCTCCTCATAGGTTAATTTCTCCAATCCCCTTATTAGCTTTGTGGCCCTTCTCTGAACTTTTTCTAGTTCTGCAATATCTTTTTTAGCAATCGGTCCCCAGAACTGCACTCCAAACTCAAGGTGAGGTCTTACCAGGGCTTTATATAATGACAGAATTATGCTTTCCTCCCTTGAATCAATGCCTCTTTTAATACATGCTAGTATCTTATTAGCCTTTGAAGCCGCTGCCCTGCATTGTGCACTCATCTTTAGCTTGTTATCTATTACTACTCCCAAATCCCTTTCCTCCTGTGTTTGGCTAAGTCTTGTCCCATTTAAAAAATACATAGCCTGCTTATTTTTACTTCCAAAATGTAGAACCTTACATTTTTCCGTATTAAATCTCATTTTCCATTCACTTGCCCATAGTTCTAATTTTAGCAAATCCCTTTGCAAAGAGAGTTCATCCTGCTCTGACCTAATGACCTTACTTAACTTAGTATCATCTGCAAAAATAGAGATGTCGCTATTTAATCCTTGCTCCAAGTCATTTATAAAAATATTAAAAAGAACAGGGCCCAGTACTGATCCCTGGGGGACGCCACTGATTACCTTTGTCCAATCTGAGTATGATCCATTTACTGCTACTCGTTGCTCCCTATCTTTTATCCAGTTATTTATCCATGAGCTAACATTTTCAGCTATTCCCAGTCCCTTAATATTGCTATTATTATTATTATTTTGCTAATATATCTATTGTTTAAGCTAAGTGAGTGTGCTATTAACAGATTTACATCACCCACTACTAAATCCCCACCATATAATGATCATTCTGATCAATCTTACATGGCTATGTTACCTGCTACTACTTCATTTCTTTCCATTACCCAATACCTGACCATTATTCCATCCCGTTCCCCCAAACGCCCTCCTTCCCTTGAATCTCTCAAAGACCTCCCACCCTCTCATGCTTTCTACCCACTCTATCACACCCTCACTCTCAGGTAAACTCCTATCTTTTTCTATTCTCATGATGATTTCTGAGGCATATATCAGTCTATAAGGTTTTTCTCCTTATTATATATTATTCTTTCAGAATAAAAGGAGGCATTGTAAGAATATTGTGTTATCTAGGTATCATACACACACATTGTATCATTATGTATATCTCATTACCTTGAATTACAAATGTATCTTTTGTATCTTATTGTATCTTTATTATATCAAAATGTAGCAAGAAACATTATAACCTTTCACACAGTTTTCTTGTTAATATACTTTTGAACTCTTGAGCTACATGCAGAAATACTGATATGTAAGCAATTTCTTTAGGTCAAATGTAGCTATACATCTAATTAGTGTATTTTGAGATTTTTACATTGTTCCTTTGTCATGTCAGTCATAAATTTACCTATTGACATAAGACAAGGATAAAATACGACTTACAGGACACATCTGTACTTTTGTATCTTAGAAATGAGCTAATGATTATCTGTTTCAATATATGTTTGAAGAGTATATAAACTGGTCATCCTGACGTAATAAATCATAGCTGTTTTGCAAACCATATCTCTATGTGTGTTCTGTAAGACGGTTCTCCAAGCGCTTGTCATTTAATTTGCAGTGCAATATCAGAGTCCAAAGGAGAAGGGAGAAGTGGAAAGCTACAGGTGTTTAAAGGGTCCTGGGTCCTGAAATTAGGCCTCATCAATACCGTTAAGTCTAATCTATAGTCTGTTCTCTTTGGTCACTATTCTACTAACCCTTACAAATTGACTGAATGGAAGGGAACTAATTATATATTTAGGCTGAAAACTATCAAAATGTAGAATACTATTCCTATCTGTGGGCTTGGTAAACAAATCCATCTTTAAAAACATAATTTATGTAAGAACTTACCAGATAAATTAATTTCTTTCATATTGGCAAGAGTCCATGAGCTAGTGATGTATGGGATATACATTCCTACCAGGAGGGGCAAAGTTTCCCAAACCTCAAAATGCCTATAAATACACCCCTCACCACACCCACAATTCAGTTTAATGAATAGCCAAGAAGTGGGGTGATAAGAAAGGAGCGAAAGCATCAAACAAGGAATTGGAATAATTGTGCTTTATACAAAAAAATCATAACCACCACAGAAAGGGTGGGCCTCATGGACTCTTGCCAATATGAAAGAAATGAATTTATCAGGTAAGTTCTTACATAAATTATGTTTTCTTTCATGTAATTGGCAAAAGTCCATGAGCTAGTGATGTATGGGATAGCAGATACCCAAGATGTGGAACTTCCACGCAAGAGTCACTAGAGATGGAGGGATAAAATAAAGACAGCCAATTCCGCTGAAAAAATAATCCACAAACCAAATAAAAAAATTGAAATTATAAGCAGAAGAATCAAACTGAAACAGCTGCCTGAAGTACTTTTCTACCAAAAACTGCTTCAGAAGAAGAAAAAACATAAAAATTGTAGAATTTAGTAAAAGTATGCAAAGCAGACGAAGTTGCTGCTTTGCAAATCTGATCAACAGAAGCTTCATTCCAAAAAGCCCAGGAATTAGAAACTGACCTAGTAGAATGAGCCGTAATCCTTTGAGGCGGGATTTTACCCGACTCCACATAAGCATAATGAATCAAAGACTTTAACCAAGACGCCAAAGAAATGGCAGACACCTTTTGACCTTTCCTGGAACCAGAAAAGATAACAAATAGACTAGAAGTCTTTCTGAAATCTTTAGTAGCTTCAACATAATATTTCAAAGCTCTTACTACATCCAAAGAATGTAAAGATCTCTCCAGAGAATTCTTAGGATTAGGACACAATGAAGGGACAACAATTTCTCTACTAATGTTGTTAGAATTCACAACTTTAGGTAAAAATTTAAATGAAGTCTGCAACACCGCCTTATCCTGATGAAAAATCAGAAAAGGAGATTCACAAGAAAGAGCAGATAACTCGGACACTCTTCTAGCAGAAGAGATGGCCAAAAGGAACAAAACTTTCCAAGAAAGTAATTTAATATCCAGAGAATGCATAGGTTTAAACGGAGGAGCCTGTAAAGCCCTCAGAACTAAATTAAGACTCCAAGGAGGAGAGATTGACTTAATGACAGGCTTGATACGAACCAAAGCCTGTACAAAACAATGAATATCAGGATGATTAGCAATCTTTCTGTGAAAAAGAACAGAAAGAGCAGAGATTTGTCCTTTCAAGGAACTTGCAGACAAACCCTTATCCAAACCATACTGAAGAAACTGTAAAATTCTAGAAATTCTAAAAAAATGCCAAGAGAATTTATGAGAAGAACACCAAGAAATGTAAGTCTTCCAGACTCAGTAATAAATCTTTCCAGACACAGATTTACGAGCCTGTAACATAGTATTAATCACTGAGTCAGAGAAACCTCTATGACTAAGTATTAAGCGTTCAATCTCCATACCTTCAAATTTAATGATTTGAGACCCTGATGGATAAATGGGCCTTGAGATAGAAGGTCTGGTCTTAACGGAAGTGTCCAAGGTTGGCAACTGGCCATCCGAACGAGATCCACATACCAAAACCTGTGTAGCCATGCTGGAGCCACCAGCAGTACAAACGAAGGCTCCATTAGGATTTTGGAAATCACTCTTGGAAGAAGAACTAGAGGCAGAAAGATATAAGCAGGTTGATAATTCCAAGCAAGTGACAACGCCTGAGGATCCCTGGATCTGGACAGATACCTGGGAAGTTTCTTGTTTAGATGAGAAGCCATCAGATCTATTTCTGGAAGTCCCCAGATTTGAACTATCTGAAGAAATACCTCTGGGTGAAGAGACCTTTCGCCCGGATGTAACGTCTGGCAACTGAGATAATCCGCTTCCCAATTGTCTATACCTGGGATGTGAACCGCAGAAATTAGACAGGAGCTGGATTCCGCCCATACAAGTATCCAAGATACTTCTTTCATAGCCTGAGGACTGTGAGTCCCACCTTGATGATTGACATACGCCACGGTTGTGACATTGTCTGTCTGAAAACAAATAAACGATTCTCTCTTCAGAAGAGGCCAGAACTGAAGAGCTCTGAAAATCGCAAAATGTTGATTGGTAATCTCGCCTCCTGAGATTCCCAAACCCCCTGCGCTGTCAGAGATCCCATACAGCTCCCCAACCTGAAAGACTCGCATCTGTTGAGATCACAGTCCAGGTTGGACGAACAAAAGGGGCCCCTTGAATTAAACGATGGTGATCCAACCACCAAGTCAGAGAAGGTCGAACATTGGGATTTAAGGATATTGTGATATATTTGTATAATCCCTGCACCATTGGTTCAGCATACAAAGCTGGAGAGGTCTCATGTGAAAACGAGCAAAAGGGATCGCGTCTGATGCAGCAGTCATTAGACCTAGAATTTCCATGCACAAAGCTACTGAAGGGAATGATTGAGACTGAAGGTTTCGACAAGCTGAATCCAATTTCAGACGTCTCTTTTCTGTTAGAGACAAAGTCATGGACACTGAATCTATTTGGAAACCCAAAAAGGTTACCCTTGTCTGAGGAATCAAGGAACTCTTTGTTAAATTGATCCTCCAACACAAAAGTTGATTCGTATGAGATTCTGCAGAATGTAAAGACTGAGCAAGTACCAAGATATTGTCCAAATAAGGAAATACCGCAATACCCTGTTCTCTGATTACAGAGAGAAGGGCACCGAGAACCTTTGAAAAGATCCTTGGAGCTGTTGCTAGGCCAAATGGAAGAGCAACAAACTGGTAATGCTTGTCTAGAAAAGAGAATCTCAGGAATTGATAGTGATCTGGATGAATTGGAATATGAAGATATGCATCCTGTAAGTCTATTGTAGACATATAATGCCCTTGCTGAACAGAAGGCAGAATAGTCCTTATAGTCACCATTTTTAATGTTGGTATCCTTACATAACGATTCAATATTTTTAGATCCAGAACTGGTCTGAAGGAATTCTCCTTCTTTGGTACAATGAACAGATTTGAGTAAAACCCCAGACCCTGTTCCAGAACTGGAACTGGCACAATTACCCCAGCCGACTCCAGGTCTGAAACACATTTCAGAAACGCCTGAGTCTTTACTGGGTTTACTGGAATGGGTGAGAGAAAAAATCTTCTCACAGGTGGCCTTACCTTGAAACCTATTCTGTACCCTTGTGAAACAATGTTCTGAATCCAAATACTTTGAATCGAATTGATTCAAACATCTTTGAAAAATCGTAACCTGCCCCCTACCAGCTGTGCTGGAATGAGGGCTGCACCTTCATGCGGATTTGGGGGCTGGTTTTGACTTTCTAAAAGGCTTGGATTTATTCCAGACTGGAGAAGGTTTCCAAACAGAAACTGTTCCTTTAGGGGAAGGGTCAGGCTTCTGTTCCTTATTCTGACGAAAGGAACGAAAACGCATATAGCAGCCCTATATTTACCTTTAGATTTTTTGTCCTGAGGCAAAAAGGCTCCCTTCCCCCCAGTAACAGTTGAAATTATTGAATCCAACTGAGAACCAAATAGTTTATTACCTTGGAAAGAAAGAGAAAGCAACGTTGACTTAGAAGTCATATCTCCATTCCAAGACATAAGCCATAAAGCTCTTCTAGCTAAAATAGCTAAAGACATATACCTGACATCAATCCTAATGATATCAAAAATGGCATCACAAACAAAATTATTAGCATGTTGAAGAAGTTTAACAATGCTATAAGCATTATGGTCTGACACTTGTTGCACTAAAGCCTCCAACCAGAAGGTGGAAGCTGCAGCAACATCAGCCAAATAAATAGCAGGTCTAAGAAGATTACCTGAACATAAATAAGCCTTCCTTAGAAAGGATTCAAGCTTTCTATCTAAAGGATCCTTAAAAGAAGTACTATCTGCCGTAGGAATAGTAGTACGTTTAGCAAGAGTAGAGATAGCCCCATCAACTTTGGGGATTTTTTCCCAAAACTCTAATCTATCAGATGGCAAAGGGTACAATTTCTTAAACCTTGGAGAAGGAGTAAATGAAGTACCCAGACTATTCCATTCCCTAGAAATTACTTCTGAAATAGCATCAGGAACTGGAAAAACTTCTGGAATAACTACATGAGGTTTAAAAACTGAATTTAAAGGCTTATTAGTTTTAATATCAAGAGGACTAGACTCCTCCATATTGCTGTCTAGTTTCATGATGTATTATACATGGAGGGGGATTTCATACTAAGATAGGAACGAAAGCAAAGAAATCTCATCAGGAAGCCTAGAAGTTGCAGTGACACAAATGTGATAGGATCAGAGACACCCCGGCAAATGTATATAGATTCTATAAATATTCTGGCTCCAGCACATCGTAGCCGAGTTATAGCAACAAAACGTCAGTTTATTTGTAGCACAGACATTGTGCACTGGTCATAGTAAAACCTACAACTGTTTTAGCAAAAGAACAAAACTTCAAATGTCTGAACGTAGGGTGATAAATGGCAGCGTATAATTTTATGTTTAAATTTTTTTTCCCCTTCAGCTGAGATCCTCTCACAGGTCAGCGCTCACTGCCCCATCTTTGATTATGTGCCCCCTGAACTTATTACCCTCTTCATCTCCAACACTGGGGGAAATGCCCCATCCTACATATACCACCTGATGAGTGAGCTCTAATAATAAGAAGAGGTATATAACATGTCACACGTAGCAGGAGCTTACTGTCCCTTTGGTTGTTGTCTGGAAGGAAAGTTCCGCTATCAGTAAATACAAGATCAGCCCGTAAAGGGGGTTAGCTGTTGTATAGATATTTTGGTCTGGTCTCTGTTTTTTTCTTCACCTGGGCTAAATTTGCACTTCAAAGACTTGCTTGGTTATGAAAAAGCTAAGCTAAGGTAACACATCAAAAATATCGCACTAGGATTCACATTTTCTTCTGTCATGTTAAAAGCACATAGTATTAAAAAACTTTCGATCATGTATATGAAAAAAATGTAAACACTATTGTGGAGCTGAAGAACCCCTGTGATATCATCGCCAGAGCAGCTACACAGATTTTAAAACCTGTCATGAGTAGAGTGTGCGCGTCATATTACAAGGGGAAATCACTCTTACCTATATAAACAGCGGTCCGTCACTGAAATAGGAACCTTCTTTCAGTTCCTTTTATTATGAGACTGCTAGTGACTAAAATGAACAAGTGCGCATGTGCAAATGGGCGTGAGCGTCGTGGCCGACACTCATGTCATTTGCTGTTAGAATCAGCCTCCAAATTACGTCAAGTTAGGAGGAGTTAGGAGTCCATTTTGGCTGTGAACGGCAGTTGTTGTTTTTTTAAAAAAATGGATAAACACTGAGGACTGCAGCACAGGGAGAACGATGTCCCCCATAATCGTGTGGCAAGTAACCTATTGGTTAAAGATTATTTTGAGTCTTAACTGTCCCTTTAAATGAGAGTTTCAGGAATGGGAAAAAATGCAAAACCAAACAAGCCTCTAGCAACCAGAAGCAACAAAAAAGTGAGACTGAAATAGTGTGAAAAAACTGGCGCCAAGTATGACACCCACATTTTTGGCGCCAAGTATGACACCCACATTTTTTGGCAGCAAGAATGACGCCCACATTTTTTGGCGCCAAAAACGTCTGCAACACACATGCGTCAAAAAATGACGCAACCACGTGAAAACTTCCGGCATCAACTAAGACGCCGGAAATAACTAAATTTTTGCGCCAAAAAAGTCTCGCGCCAAAAATTACGCAATAAATTGTAGCATTTTCTGCACCCGCGAGCCTAAGAGCCCGCAATTTAGAAAAAAAGCCAATTGAAAATTTTTAAGGTAAGAAAAATATTTATTCATATGCATTTTCCCAAAAAAATGAAACTGACAGTCTGAAAAAAGGAATACTGATTATCCTGAATCATGGCAAATATAGGTTTAAAACATATATTTAGAACTTTACATATAAAGTGCCCAACCATAACTTAGAGCGTCATGAATAAAATAAGACTTAATTACCCTTAGACACTCATCTACATATAGTAGATAGCCAAACCAGTACTGAAACGAGAATCAGTAGAGGTAATGGTATATAAAAGTATATCGTTGATCTGAAAAGGATAGGAGAAGAAATCTCTACGACCGATAACAGAGAACCTATGAAATAGATCCCCTAGAGGAAGACCATGGTATTCAAATAGGCAATACTCTCTTCACATCCCTCTGACATTCATTGCATTTTGAGAAGAAACCCGGGCTTCAGCCTGCTGCAAAGCGCATATCAACGTAGAAATCTAGCACAAACTTACTTCACCACCTCCACAAGCTGGACACAAAGACAGGGGGTGAAAAAGACAGTTTTGTATTTTTTACCGAATATAGTTGCGCCTATCTGGTTATTGGAGTACCTGCCATTTGCCCTCCTGTTCTTGTCTATATAGCGATTCTGAGTTGATCGCCGGCTACGGCACTCTGCCAGACATTCCCATTGGAGCATTTTACCTTCCATTACCGGTTCCGGTTCCGGACGCCGCTATACCGCGCTTACTTTCACTGCATGTGTATTTATAGGCATTTTGAGGTTTGGGAAACTTTGCCCCTCCTGGTAGGAATGTATATCCCATACGTCACTAGCTCAAGGACTCTTGCCAATTACATGAAAGAAATGCCCCTTCTCTGTAGACAGTTGTATCTAAGAAGTTAACATATTCCTCACTGCATGTTAATGTAAATGTTATAATGTTAGTACTACAGTTTAAATCCTGAATAAACATTTCAAGGGATCCAATGTCACCATACTACACAACAAACAAGTCATCTATATAGCGCCACCATGTGGCTGAATACTTCAAGAAATGTTTTTTCTCATACACATACTTCTTTTCAATTGTGTTCATATAGATGTTGGTGTATGTTTGAGCAGCATTAGATTCCATGTCAGTACCTTGTTTTTGTAAATAAAAGGTATCTTAGAACAATAAATAATTGTGGTACAATGCAATCAGTAGGAATTCTTCAAAAACTGCCTTCTGAGTTGCAGTCTACCTAATACACTAATCCAAAGCTCTCTTTACTGCAGCAATACAGCTCTCTTGCTTTTTTTACGGTGTGCAGACTACAAACATCCAATCTAAATAGAATGATTTTGTCTGTGGCTATGTTAGTGCATACAGAGTTTAACCTGCCACAATTGGCCGACCATTGGGTTATTTAGCTGTTTATGCACCATAAGGAGTGTGTAAAAAAACAGAATTTATTCTTACCTGATAAATGTATTTATTTCTTGACATTTTGAGTCTATGGATCATCTTAATTACTTTTGGGAATATCACTCCTGAGCAGCAGGAAGAGGCAAAGAGCACCACAGCAAACGCTGTTAAATACCACTCCCCCTACCCACAATCCCCAGTCATTCAACCAAAGGGAAAGGAAAAAAGGAATTAATGTAAGGTGCAGAGGTGCCTGAAGTTTATAGAAGAGCAAACTGTCTGAAAAACAGGGCGGGCTGTGGATCACCGTGTCAAGAAATAAATACATTTATCAGGTAAGAATAAATTATGTTTTCTTTCTAATGACACGGTGAGTTCACGGATCATCTTAATTACTGTTGGGAACCAATACCCAAGCTAGAGGACACAGATAATAAGGGAGGGACAAGACAGTTAACCTAAACAGAAGGCACCACTGCTTGAAGAAGCTTTCTCCCAAAAGAAGCCTCTGCTGAAGCAAAAGTATAAAACTGTGTTAGTTATGAAAAACTGGGGAATGGATAATTAAGGTATTATCTATCTTTTAAAACAACAAAAATTCTGGTAATGACTGTCCCTTTAATTTCAATGATCTATCTATGCATATCTAATGATATATAATCAAATCAGTAATGGTCTGATATAACTGGAAAAATAATCTGAAAAGTTATTCTAAAAATGAAAATGACTAGTGATTTAATTCAAATCCACCATGGGGTCACCTCAAACGCTTGAGGTGCAGAAAGGGCCTCAAACTTCTCCAAAACTGCACGCCCCAGGGGGTCACATGCAGTCATCATCAGCACTTGGTATTGTGTGGCTGACAACTACATATCACCCTCTGCACTTAGGAGGTTAAACACTGGTTTCTGAGTAAAATGAGTTTCGTGATGGCTAATAAGATGTGATTTCCGAGTAAAATATTTCCCACAGTCAGAACAAGAAAATGCTTTCTCACCTGTGTGAATTTTCTGATGATCAATAAGATATGATTTCCGAGTAAAATATTTCCCACAGTCAGAACATGAAAATTCTTTCTCTCCTTGGGGGGGCGGAGCTGGCCGCTGCTAAGATGGCAGCATAACTCCATAGCTCTGTAAACCAGCAAGCAAAAATGAGATAAAAAAGCATACAAGCCTGATTTTAATTGTTGGGAACCAAGCCGTAGCACTTGCGGAACATAGAGCCTGCACAGAAGACTTTTCAAAAGAATGCGAACAGCGCATCCCTGCTATCCTAACGGGTACAGAAAGGCCGCCATTAACAGAAGCGCCAAGTAAGAAAGCTAGAAAGCAGCGCCAAGCTGTAACCGCAAACAAACCCTCTCTGTCGATATTGGGGGACCCGACATCGGAACCGGAGGCATCGGGCACTGTACTTTAGTGCCGGGAGAACAGGAACTCTGTCGAATAAAAAAAATAAAAAAAAAAAAAAACATATATAAAATAAAACGGATGCACAGCAACGACCGGAACAAGAAGTAAGTGCAATCAAAAGTCACGATAACAGATATCTAACATACCTGACCCGAACTTACACCAGGGTAATAGTGCTCTTATGGGAAGGGCAGGGCCTTAGAGCTGTGGCGTAGTAAGGATTAAGCAGCAATAGAGCGGAGAACACGCAAAGGAGATAACACAGCACAGACCACGCTAATAATAGAAACTGTAAAAATAAAGGCTAACCCTATCTCAGATAAGCACTTGCAGACAAAAATATAAATTGCAATTGATGCGAGAACAATCTTTACGGAGATAAGCCCATAAGCTGATCACTCACTCTGCAATCAACTACAGGGGTATTGTTTGTGCAGACATATGGTAAAGTTTTACCTCTGGAAATATAGATCTACCTTTTTATTCACATTAAACAGGGACACCTGTACAGGCAAGGGTATTTGCTGCAGAACCTGTTGGGACAGGGCCCAAAATGACGTCCAAGAGATTGCTGAAGCCATTAAAGCCCTCAAAACATACACACGGGAAGGGCCCCAGTGTGGAATCTTTTTTTAACCCTGCGAGCCAACACTCCACTTCAATGGAGCAAGAGCAACTAGAGGGGGCATCACCCGCCCTGCAATCGCCAATTAGGCCCCAGAAAACATCAGAAACCCTGACACAGATTCCTACATCAGTTCTGTCATCACTGGCTTCAAAGCAGGATATTGCAGAGATAGTAAGAACTTGTATGAGAGAGGAGATGGCAGAGCTAAAACAGGAGATACACACAATAGGGTTTAGAGTGGATACCCTTGAAGATTACACAAATAATATTCAAGACGAAGTAAATCAACTACAGGAAACATCATCCACACAGGCAGACCTAATAGAAGTTCTTCACGATAAAATTGAGGACCTCGAAAACCGAGGGCGCAGGAAAAATCTGCGCATAAGAGGAATCCCAGAGTCGGTATTGCCAAAGGATTTACCTACTTATCTCCCGGCACTATTTGCCCACCTGAGAGGTGAAACATCATCTAGAGAAATAAATTGGGACAGAGCGCACAGGGCCTTGAGACCCAAACCATCAGATAAAGCGCCGCCTAGAGACATAATAATAAAGTTTAAACAATTTATGGAGAAAGAAGAACTCCTCAATTTGTCCCGCAGAAACCAACCAGTCAAATTTAGGGGTAATGTACTCCAATTCTACACTGATCTTTCGCAAAGGACATTACAGAGAAGGAAGGAATTAGCACCCTTAACAGCCCTGCTGAGGAGCAAAAAGATATTATACAGATGGGGCTTCCCGTTCCACCTGTATGTTTTGCATGGGAACAGGAAGATTTCCTGTACCAAGACTTCAGAGATATCAGAATTTTGCACCGCCCTGGATCTTGATCCCCCTACCAGCTCAGAACTTGGAGAACCGCAGCCACTACCACAAAGGAAGAAACGTCCCAAAGATAGCAATAAGGGGCATAAAGAGCCCTCTCTTGCTGAAAGCAGGTCTCCTAAACATCTCCAGCAACCACAGGCAAAAAGAACAACCACAACATCAAGAGCTTCCATCTCGGACGAGGAAAGTATGGACTGAGATACGTCTGGATGGGTAAAATATGAATATACACACAAACTGTAATTTTTAAGCTGAAAACAATCCTCAGGCGCAGCTCTTAGCTGTACTGAGAAGGGACTGCGTAGCTGTATATAACAGTCTCAGGGATAAAAGTGGACAATGTGCCTTATACCAAAATTACACTATTGGTTCCATAAATGTAGAAATAATACTGTATGTTGTTAATTGTATGAGTTCATCGATGGTTTACACCTCTAAGTTTAATAACAGTTGAATATAAGATCGAATACTAGATATATAAGTAATATAATAGGCACTACATAGCATCTTTAAGTAAAGTGTAAATTGCATTTCATTTTGCTTTTGCAACAGACACAAGAAAAAAAAGAAGCTACTGTTATTGTTTTGTTTGTTTTGAATTGTTTTTGTTTTGTTGCTATATACTCTTTGTCTTTTTTCTTGTTTACTTTCCTTTTTTTTTTATTTATATTTTTTTATCCTAAACCGTATATTGGCTGCTGCGCTACTAAAGGTAATTACAGCATAGCAATAGACATTTGATATAAAACCGCTATACCCATCCAAAAACAGCCTACAGCTAAAAAAGATCAACATGAGTAAATCGATCACTATCATATCCCAAAATGCAAAGGGTCTAAACTCCCCACAGAAAAGATCGATAGCCTTACTAGACATGCATAAGAAAAAAGGGAATATAATATTCCTTCAAGAAACCCATTTTAAGAGAAGGAACGAGCCTAAATATTTCGGGACACGGTACACCCAACACTATCATAGCTCAGCAGATACTAAAAAATGTGGTGTTAGCATTCTAATACACAAAGACACAGCCTTCAAACACATACAGACTACGACAGACATGGACGGCAGATTTCTTGGAGTGTTTGGGCTCCTTTATGGCAGCCCGGTAACTCTGATAAACATATATGTACCAAATGTAAGACAACTCCCATTTCTTAAACAGACCTTTAATAAAATACTTGACTTCTCAAGAGGAGTAACATTTATAGGGGGTGACCTAAATATAACAATTGATCCGTACATGGACAGCTCAAATATCACAAAAAGAGCCCCATGCAATGTGGCCAAACATTTAGGGAAACTAATGAAAGATCACAATTTGTATGATATCTGGAGGTTTGTAAATCCCTCTAAGAGGGATTACACTTTTTTCTCATCACCTCATCACACTTATAGTCGTATTGACTACATTATGACTAACCAGCAGGGTTTGACGACTATATGCAACTCAAAGATTTCACATACAGTATGGTCGGACCACTCTGCAGTGATAACACAACTCAACTGGCCTAACACACCAACCCAACCCTTTATCTGGAAGCTAGAAGACTCTCTATTAAACATCCCCATGTATGCAGAAAAGCTAACTAGATCAATGAAAGAATATTTCACAATTAATACACAAGCAGATAGCAACCCATTCATGGTATGGGAGGCACACAAATGTTTCATGAGAGGTGAATTCATCAAATACAAGTCACATATGAAACAAACATCTAGACAACACTATAAAGACCTAGCGGATACACTATCACAAACAGAATTTAAACATAACACCTCATCACACTTATAGTCGTATTGACTACATTATGACTAACCAGCAGGGTTTGACGACTATATGCAACTCAAAGATTTCACATACAGTATGGTCGGACCACTCTGCAGTGATAACACAACTCAACTGGCCTAACACACCAACCCAACCCTTTATCTGGAAGCTAGAAGACTCTCTATTAAACATCCCCATGTATGCAGAAAAGCTAACTAGATCAATGAAAGAATATTTCACAATTAATACACAAGCAGATAGCAACCCATTCATGGTATGGGAGGCACACAAATGTTTCATGAGAGGTGAATTCATCAAATACAAGTCACATATGAAACAAACATCTAGACAACACTATACACTATCACAAACAGAATTTAAACATAAACAAGACCCACAAAATGAAGAAACACTGGGAGAACTACAAAAAGCCAGAGAAGCCCTTAGAGATCTGCTGACTAAAGAATATAACTTAATGACTTTAAAACTTAACCAGCGATACCATTACGAAAGCAATAGGAGTGGGAAATTATTAGCGAGAGCTTTAAAACTCAAAAAACTTAAAACATATATACATCAAATTAACACGCCTGATAAACAGATAATTAAAACCACACCAGGCATCTTATCCCAATTCGAGGCCTATTACACGAAACTATATAACATAGAGAAAGAAGAAACACATAACAATGTAATGCCTAGCATGGCCACCTATTTAGAAGAGTGCCAACTACCCCAACTATCAATAGAACAAACTGAAGATCTAGAAAAACCAATCACAGCAGGCGAGATAGCATTGGCCATTAAGAATCTAAATTCGGGAAAAAGAACCTGGCCCAGACGGGTATTCAGTGCAATACTATAAAAAATTCTCCCCTATCCTGCTACCACATCTGCAAAACATTTTTAATCAAATTACAACTGACACAACTTTCCCACCCACAATGCTGGAGGCACATATTACAGTGCTTCCCAAGCCTGGAAAACCAGCGATTACTCCCTCAAACTTTCGACCTATATCTTTGCTAAATGTTGATGTGAAGATATATGCGAAAGTATTAGCTACAAGACTTAACAGGTACCTCCCTGAACTGATACATTTAAACCAAGCCGGTTTTGTTCCGCGCCGTGAGGCGCGGGACAATACGGTTAAAACTATAGATCTTTTGGAATATGCACATAAGAAAAAAATACCTACGATATTTTTGGGTATTGACGCAGAAAAAGCCTTTGACAGGCTAAATTGGAGGTTTTTGCGACATACTCTTATTAGATTTGGAATAGGACCACATATGTTGGATAAAATTTTTGCTCTATATAGCAGTCCCTCAGCGAAGGTCAGATTAAATGACTCCCTCTCGAATAGCATCCACATTAAAAATGGAACCAGGCAGGGATGTCCTCTTTCGCCCCTACTATTTGTATTGGCCATGGAAGTCCTGGCCTCCAAAATACGCCACAACCCTGACATAGAAGGTATCAAAATCCAAGATACACCTTATAAATTATCGCTTTATGCAGACGATATTCTATTATCATTGACAAACCCTCTCCCATCCCTTAAAGCACTACATTCAGAATTTGATCTATATAGCGCCCACTCATATTTTAAAATTAACACAACTAAATCTGAGGTCCTGGGGGTGGCTGTAACAGATGCCTTACTGCAACATATCAAAAACCATTTTCAATTCTCTATTCAGAAAGACTCCTTGACATACTTAGGTATACAAATCGCAAGAACTAAAGAAGAACTCTACACACTAAACTACATGAATTTACTGGCAAAACTACACACAGAGATTAGGGTGTGGAAAAATAAATTCCTCTCCTGGCTTGGTAGAATACATGCCTTTAAGATGTCTTTTCTACCACGTATATTATATATCTTTCAAACAGTACCGATCCCACTGTCACAGACATACTTGAATAGACTTCAAGCCAATGTAAATTCATTTATATGGCAGAACAAAATGCCGAGAGTCTCAAAGAAAACTTTATACAGGGATAGATGTAGCGGTGGCCTGGGAGTACCTAACCTATTATATTATAAACAGGCGTCCATGTTAAATAGAATTATAGATTGGTGTAAGCACTCAGATAATAAAGAATGGGTAAGGTTGGAACACAACCTAACTAACACACCCAGTCTAGGTAGCCTTTGCTGGCTAGACATGACACAGAGGAGACTCGGTAGCGAGCCACCGAACTTAGTAGTAGAAACATTTGACACATGGGATTCAATACTAAAAAATAACAAAGACATCTCATCTGTTCCGGCCCCTTTAACTCCTTTATTAATAAACTCTGAATCCCCATTAGGGTATAACAAGATAGGGGAAGAAACTACAAATATACACTGTTGTGTACCAATATACTCAAGCCTGGTAAATGGCAAATTACGAACTAGGGAAGAATTGATAGAGAAAAATATACTCAAAGAACAGAACTGGTACGAGTATATACAATTATCGCATTATATAGGTTACAATAAGAAAAAAACAGACTTTCTTAGACCACTTTCCCCATTTGAGTTAATGTGCTACTCTTCGGGTACTTCGAAGAAAGGACTATCGCAATCATACAAATTACTATTATCGACACATTCCAAACAATTACCCGCATATACCAAGACATGGGAGAGGGAAACACAGATGACCTTAACACCAAATGACTGGCAGACAGTTTTTCAGCAAATGGGCAAAGCTCCATCCTCTATGAATGCCACAGAGACTAATATGAAATTACTTACCAGATGGTACTTAACCCCCAAAAGACTAGCCAGTATCTATCCAAACACAAGCAAGTTATGTTGGAGGGATTGTAAACAGGAGGGAAATCTGACCCATATTTGGTGGAATTGCCCTTTAATACAAACATATTGGACTGACATACATTTAGAAATAGGGAAGATAATAACAATTCAGCTGGAATATAATCCGATTGTTTTTCTACTAAACAAGTTACCTAAAATAAAATGCAAACTGAGAGCTACACTGCTTTACATTATGTTAAATTGCGCTAGACAATTAATACCTAGGCTTTGGAAGAGTATAAGGACGCCTAAGGTACAAGAATGGAGAGACCAGGTGACTAGAGTATTATCACTGGAAAAATATCACTATCAACAAACCAACCGTATTACTGACTATCACTCTATAGTTTTCCTTTGGGAGGAATATCTGGGAACACTTAAGAATACCCCTAGTGGTTTACTCAGAGAGGTAGGAATGCGGGAGGGAGGCAGGAACTAGATAGTAGAAAGTAGCGCAGCAGCCATTCACAATTGTCAAGATTAAATTGTTTATTTATGATCTATATGGTTATGTTAAAAATGGGGGATAAATATAGTTCTACTTCAGTAATATAGATGGAACTTTGTTACTGTTCATAGTATTTCACATATTGCTGTTTTGATCCCCTCGTCATTTCTTGTAAACTGTATGTTTTGAAAATCTAATAAAAAATTTAAAGAAAAAAAAAAGAAAATTCTTTCTCTCCTTTGTGATACCTAATAAGATCTGATTTCTGAGTAAAATATTTCCCACAGTCAGAACATAAAAATTCTCTCTCTCCTGTGTGAATTTTCTGATGCCTAATAAGATCTGATTTCTGAGTAAAACATTTCCCACAGTCAGAACATAAAAATCCCTTTTCACCTGTGTGAAATTTTTGATGCTTAATAAGATTTGATTTCTGATTAAAACATTTCCCACAGTAAGAGCATGAAAATTCTTTTTCTCCTGTATGAATTTTCTGATGCTTAATAAGATTTGATTTCTGAGTAAAACATTTCCCACAGTCAGAACAAGAAAATGCTTTCTCTCCTGTGTGAATTCTCAGATGAACAATTAGATGTGATTTCTGAGTAAAATATTTCCCACAGTAAGAACATAAAAATCCTTTTTCTCCTGTATGAATTTTCTGATGAACATCAAGATTTGTTTTATGTTTAAAACATTCCCCATATATAGAACAGGACAATAGCTTTTCTCCTGTATGAAGTTTTAGATGTTTAAGAAGATGTGATTTCTTAAGAAAACTTTTCCCACATTCAGAACATACATTTCCCAAGTGGCTTCTTTGATTTTGAAGAAGATGTAAAGAAGCATCTGCACTCTGATCATGATTTGGATTATTGCAGTTTGTGAATTCACCTGTCAATAAGAAACACAATTATATAATTATTTAATAATGAGATCATATAAACGGTTCTGATTTAGTCAGTCCCCTACACTTGTAGAAGACACTGTGACCATTAGACCTTTTCACGGCTTTTATGCTAAGGCTTAAGGGCAGTTTACTGTACATTAGGGGCTATTTCTAAGAATTCACATTTAGTCAAAGACCAAACTAAATAGAAATTAATGTTGTTTTTCTACCTAATGTATCTAGTTAGTAACTTTTAGTAATACAATTATTTCAGCCCATAAACTAATCTTTATAACTACAACTTGTGTGCTTGTAGTTAAAAGAAAGATGACTCTAGAACAACAAAAACAAAGAAAATGGCCCCAGGTGGTGTAGTATATCTAAGCAATATATAAATGCTTTAACAGAGAGAATTTAATTAATGTGTTAACTACACCTTCTGGAATAATCAGCAGCTCCCCAGCCAACTGTGTTACTCATGGAATTCTGTTATACCATATAGATGATGAGGATTATTTAGCTGAAAAGGCTTAAAGGCCCCAATATAGCTAAACCAAAAGCATATCAACCACACAGTTAATGAGTTTACTTAAAGAATATTAAGAGCATTTCCCTCACTGGAAAGAGGGTTAAGTTTAAAAGTGCTTTAATATGAAACATGAGTGCTTATTGTTTATGTGCGCAAAACATTCAGTTTTATTGTTTAAGAATGTTGCATTTATGCCATATTTTATTTACTTGTAATGAAGCCCAGATTATCACTTTATATAAAAAGTAAGATATACTGTAATATGTAAAATAAACTATATTAGTGAACATACACATCACACACGTACACTCACCTGTGCCCTGTGTGCGTGTGTGATGTGTATGTTCACTAATATGTACACACACCTGTGCCCGGTTTCCCACAGACCCGCCACACACGCAACTGTGACGTTTCCCACAGGCACATCTCACACGTACACTCAACTGTGCCATGCAACCCTCAGATTTTGCACACATACACTATCTGTGCCCTGTTTCCAACAGACATGTTACACACATGTGCCCTACATCCATCTCAAGTGTCACACACATGCACTCACATTTGCCCTGCTTTCCTCAGACATGTCACACACGTACACTCACCTGTGCCCTACTTCCCAAAGACATGTCACACAAATACAGTCATCTGTGCCCGGCTTCTCTTAAATATTTAACACACCTATACTCACACATGCCCTGCTTTCCTCAGACATGTCACACACGTACACTCACATGTGACCTGCTTTCCTTAGATATGTCATAAATGTACCTATCCCCTCCTTCCCACAGACATGTCACACACTTACACTCACCTGTGCCCTGCATCCCTCTCACGTGTCACACATATACACTCATGGGTGCAACGATTGAGAAGCGCTAAAAGCTAATGTGGTTCTGTTCTTTCTTATATTAGGTTGTATATGGAATAATTTCCATTGGTTGAAATTAACACTTGATATATGTCTCCTATATTATTAATTAACGATTGTTATATATCATTGATTGCTAAAAGTTAATATATCTGTATACCTGTATACTTTTCTTCTGACGTGATTGATTATATACGTATACTAAGACTCAAAAAATAGCAATAGATAGATGAATATCATTAGTATATATCTCCTTATATATGTCTTCTATATATTTATGTCTCTGTTATCAATTTTTAGCAAGTATATATTTGTGTTGGTTACATATAATAACATACAAATTATATAAAATCCATACAATAAAATTGAGTTGTGGCCACAACTCTGCCTTCAATTTGGAGGCATTGAAAAAAAGGAGGTAAAGCCATCGGAGGTCCGGTAAGAGGGTATCATAAATTCTTATAAAAGAAAGTCAAATCAATTGTGTGTAATATTATGGATTTATAACAACACATCAACTGAGTAATTTATTAACATCCAAAGACAAATTGATTAATACCACTGCAATACAATTGTATGGAAAGATATATCAATGGGATAATAGCGTTTTCAAAAGCAACAAACTTTTAATCAACACAAATTTTTTAAATCAACATAACGGACCTCCAAATTGAAGGGCAGATTTCTGGCAACAACTCAAATTTATTGTATGGATTTTATATAATTTGTATGGTATTATATGTAACCAACACAAATATATACTTAGTAAAGTGTTAGATTTTATGCAACTGTATAGTAGCGTTCTTTATATATGATAAAGTGTTAGATTTCTTTCATGTAATTAACAAGAGTCCATGAGCTAGTGACGTATGGGATATACATTCCTACCAGGAGGGGGCAAAGTTTCCCAAACCTTAAAATGCCTATAAATACACCCCTCACCACACCCACAAATCAGTTTTTACAAACTTTGCCTCCAAGGGAGGTGGTGAAGTAAGTTTGTGCTAGATTCTACGTTGATATGCGCTCCGCAGCAAGTTGGAGCCCGGTTTTCCTCTCAGCGTGCAATGAATGTCAGAGGGATGTGAGGAGAGTATTGCCTATTGAATGCAGTGATCTCCTTCTACGGGGTCTATTTCATAAGGTTCTCTGTTATCGGTCGTAGAGATTCATCTCTTACCTCCCTTTTCAGATCGACGATATACTCTTATATTTACCATTTCCTCTACTGATTCTCGTTTCAGTACTGGTTTGGCTTTCTACAAACATGTAGATGAGTGTCCTGGGGTAAGTAAGTCTTATTTTCTGTGACACTCTAAGCTATGGTTGGGCACTTTATTTATAAAGTTTCTAAATATATGTATTCAAACATTTATTTGCCTTGACTCAGAATGTTCAACTTTCCTTATTTCCAGACAGTCAGTTTCATATTTGGGATTATGCTTTAAATTATCATATTTTGTCTTACCTCAAATTTGACTTTTTTCCCTGTGGGCTGTTAGGCTCGCGGGGGCTGAAAATGCTTCATTTTATTGCGTCATTTTTGGCGCGGATTTTTTGGGCGCAAAAATTCATTTCCGTGTCCGGCGTCATACGTGTCGCCGGAAGTTGCGTCATTTTTTGACGTTATTTGGCGCCAAAAATGTCGGCGTTCCGGATGTGGCGTCATTTTTTGCGCCAAAAGCATTTAGGCGCCAAATAATGTGGGCGTCTTATTTGGCGCCAAAAAATATGGGCGTCGCTTTTGTCTCCACATTATTTCAGTCTCATTTTCATTTGCTTCTGGTTGCTAGAAGCTTGATGTTGGCATTTTTTTCCCATTCCTGAAACTGTCTTATAAGGAATTTGATTTATTTTGCTTTATATGTTGTTTTTTCTCTTACATATTGCAAGATGTCTCACGTTGCATCTGAGCCAGAAGATACTACAGGAAAACCACTGCCTGCTGGATCTACCAAAGCTAAGTGTATCTGCTGTAAACTTTTGGTAGCTATTTCTCCAGCTGTTGTTTGTAATAATTGTCATGACAAACTTGTTAAAGCAGATAATATTTCCTTTAGTGATGTACCATTGCCTGTTGCAGTTCCCTCAACATCTAAGGTGCAGAATGTTCCTGATAACATAAGAGATTTTGTTTCTGAATCCATAAAGAAGGCTTTGTCTGTTATTTTCTCCTTCTAGTAAACGTAAAAAGTCTTTTAAATCTTCTCTCTCTACAGATGAATTTTTAAATGAACACCATCATTCTGATTCTTTGGACTCTTCTAGTTCAGAGGATTCTGTCTCAGAGATTGATGCTGATAAATCTTCATATTTATTTAAGATGGAATTTATTCGCTCTTTACTTAAAGAAGTACTAATTGCTTTAGAAATAGAGGATTCTAGTCCTCTTGATACTAATTCTATACGTTTGGATAAGGTTTTTAAAGCTCCTGCGGTTATTCCAGAAGTCTTTCCTGTTCCTAATGCTATTTCTGCAGTAATTGCTAAGGAATGGGATAAATTGGGTAATTCATTTACTCCTTCTAAACGTTTTAAGCAATTATATCCTGTTCCGCCTGACAGGTTAGAATTTTGGGACAAAATCCCTAAAGTTGATGGGGCTATTTCTACCCTTGCTAAACGTACTACCATTCCTACGTCAGATGGTACCCTCGTTTAAGGATCCTTTAGATAGAAAAATTGAATCTTTTCTAAGAAAAGCTTATCTATGTTCAGGTAATCTTCTTAGACCTGCTATATCATTGGCTGATGTTGCTGCAGCTTCAACTTTTTGGTTGGAAACTCTAGCGCAACAAGTAACAAATCGTGATTCTCATGATATTATTATTCTTCTCCAGCATGCTAATAATTTCATCTGTGATGCCATTTTTGATATTATTAGAGTTGATGTTAGATTTATGTCTCTGGCTATCTTAGCCAGAAGAGCTTTATGGCTTAAGACTTGGAATGCTGATATGGCTTCTAA